>NC_092087.1:111823670-111834754 GCF_045679555.1 Salvelinus alpinus | reverse complement strand
GTTGAATGGCGAAGTGCGTCTTTCAGGTGATTCTGCCACTGTGACGTATAATCTAGTGGACGGGACGCTTCTTCAACATCTACAGCTAGTCAGACACCTTGGTTCACTAACTTTATGGAAAAAGGTTTATTCAATAAATCTAGCAACTCCTCCCATACTGGGAAAATACAGGAATACACACTCAGAGCCTCCTGACTGGGCCCTGTTTACACCTCCACACAGGAATACACACTCAGAGCCTCCTGACTGGGCCCTGTTTACACCTCCACACAGGAATACACACTCAGAGCCTCCTGACTGGGCCCTGTTTACACCTCCACACAGGAATACACACTCAGAGCCTCCTGACTGGGCCCTGTTTACACCTCCACACAGGAATACACACTCAGAGCCTCCTGACTGGGCCCTGTTTACACCTCCACACAGGAATACACACTCAGAGCCTCCTGACTGGGCCCTGTTTACACCTCCACACAGGAATACACACTCAGAGCCTCCTGTCTGGGCCCTGTTTACACCTCCACACAGGAATACACACTCAGAGCCTCCTGACTGGGCCCTGTTTACACCTCCACACAGGAATACACACTCAGAGCCTCCTGACTGGGCCCTGTTTACACCTCCACACAGGAATACACACTCAGAGCCTCCTGACTGGGCCCTGTTAACACCTCCACACAGGAATACACACTCAGAGCCTCCTGACTGGGCCCTGTTTACACCTCCACACAGGAATACACACTCAGAGCCTCCTGACTGGGCCCTGTTTACACCTCCACACAGGAATACACACTCAGAGCCTCCTGACTGGGCCCTGTTAACACCTCCACACAGGAATACACACTCAGAGCCTCCTGACTGGGCCCTGTTTACACCTCCACACAGGAATACACACTCAGAGCCTCCTGACTGGGCCCTGTTTACACCTCCACACAGGAATACACACTCAGAGCCTCCTGACTGGGCCCTGTTTACACCTCCACACAGGAATACACACTCAGAGCCTCCTGACTGGGCCCTGTTTACACCTCCAAGGTGCCCCCCTCACACAGGAATATACACTCAAAGCCTACGAAGCTTTTCTAAAAACTACACTTTGTGTGGTTCACTCACCTCTTTTTTTAAAACTAGGATTTTAGATTTGGTATCCACTCGGCTCGCTGCCTCTCAGATCAAAGGTGGGTCCATCTGCTCCATTCCCAAAGTGTGGTCTCCCTGAGATCCCAAGTTTGAGGGATCCCTGGTGCACCATTTACCCAGGTCAAGATTCACATCCCCCATCGCCAAATGTGGTGGTTAATTTCAAAAGAGACAAACTTATCACACAAGTCAGAGTTATTCTTAAATCTTTATTCACTTATTAATAAGGGAACAGGTCAATACAACGCACACATATAAAGTGAATCAATTGAGTGCTCTACGATAATGATGGCTGGTCGACAAATCACTGACAGATGATTCATTGAGAGGCACGAGACAAAAGTACAAAGGTCTTTTATAGCCAAGATACACCCCTTTCAACCTACATGACCAACAACAGATGTATAGAACAGGTCACAAGGTTAAGATTTGTATGAAATATACTTATAATTCTCAGCAGACAGTATCTGCTGTAAAAACAGTACTCTTTATGTAGAGACCAGGGTCTGGCCCTGGGGTCATCTCTCCCTGGTACCATATAGAACAGAAACATTAACTCATGCTCTGGAATGCAGTCTCTTTAGGTTTTATCACCCAAAAGACATTGTAAATCTCCTGTCAGAGTTATCTCCCAGAGGCCCATCCTCAGTAGAACACACAGACACAATAGTTCTAAGAACCCTCTATTCTGTTGCATAAAACAACCATTTGATGCAATAAAAGTATTATAACATAATGTTGCAGTTTTGCTCTCAGTGTCCACTGAAAGTTGACTAGTAACAACAACTGGGACATAAAAGTCACCCACCATGAGACCCACTAAATCTGCCCAAGAAGAGGCAAACAAAAGAACTGGTGTTACACATACTGACTAACGAGGTGTCACCAATCAGTGCGCCCTACGTGCTAACGAGCTATACATGTTAACGAGCTATACGTGCTAAAGTCCAACCTCAAAACATAAATGGAAAAACGAAAGCCTGGAACACCTTTCCCCTTAAGACAACAAATAAAACCTATAATTTTTGTTGGACAAGTTTGCTCACCACCAACAGAAAACAACTTCCATTTCACATTATAATCAACTACAATGCTTCACCTTCTACAATATAAACATGGTGTCTACTGGCTGTCAACAATTAAAAACAAGAAAAAACATGTATTTCTAAATAATAATATACAATCGTATTCTTTTTTTCTCCTTTTTCATTCTATAGAATCCTAGAACTCAATAGCTTCTAGAACTGTCGTCTTCCTAAAACTCAATAGCTTCTAGAACTGTCGTCTTCCTAAAACTCAATAGCTTCTAGAACTCTCGTCCCCTTGGAACGAGCCCAAACAAAACTCATCTCCAATACGGAAAACCGTGCAGTCAAAATAAATTGTGATCCATGGCAACGCAATGGCTAAACGCAAAACTATGACTGCCCACCCTTGGAACAATCAAACTCCTGCAATATCCGTAGTAACTTTCCACCTCACTGCGGAGCTTCTCTCTCTTTTCAGGGTTCACTCGATAGGCATGTTGTTGGATCGGGGCCCAGTCCCCAATGTCATGCTCTAGTACATTTGGGTTGGCACATCTGAAAATTAACCCTGATATTCTAAAAGAAGGGCAACAATGTCAATATAATTATACCCGTAAATTGTCAGTTGATTGCATAAATAATTATGATTACTAAAAGTTACATGAATTGTAAATATGAATGATCAAAACCAAATGGACACCACCTTTGTTAATATGTATTGTCAATAATTAACTTGATGGTAAGGCATGGTATAATAAAAAAATTTTTTTTTTTTTTTTGATTACATAGTCTTATTTTCAACAACTTTTCAATTACATTGTGCTAGGTGGGATAGCCTCAATGTCAAAACACAGTTTTAACGTGTCCAAATCAATAACCAATATGCAGAAACAGTTTGGGATAAATTGAAAACCTAAACATAACCAAGAGATCTTTTATCAGATTATCTCTGGTCACAGCTATACATTGGCTCTCCTGTGTGTGTTCTCTTGTGCACTGTCAGATAGCTAGATTGAACAAAACTCTTCCCACATTGATCACAGCTATAAGGTTTATCTCCTGTGTGTGTTCTTTGGTGTAAAGTTAGAGAGCCAGATGTAGTAAAACTCTTCCCACATTGATCACAGCTATAAGGTTTATCTCCTGTGTGTGTTCTTTGGTGTAAAGTTAGAGAGCCAGATGTAGTAAAACTCTTCCCACATTGATCACAGCTATAAGATTTCTCTCCTGTGTGTGTTCTTTGGTGTAAAGTCAGAGAGCCAGATGTAGTAAAACTCTTCCCACATTGATCACAGCTATAAGGTTTCTCTCCTGTGTGTGTTCTCTGGTGCACTGTCAGCTGGCCAGATTGACCAAAACTCTTCCCACATTGATCACAGCTATAAGGTTTCTCTCCCGTGTGTGTTCTTTGGTGTAAAGTTAGAGAGCCAGATGTAGTAAAACTCTTCCCACATTGACCACAGCTATAAGGTTTCTCTCCTGTGTGTGTTCTTTGGTGTAAAGTCAGAGAGCCAGATGCAGTAAAACTCTTCCCACATTGACCACAGCTATAAGGTTTCTCTCCTGTGTGTGTTCTTTGGTGTAAAGTCAGAGAGTCAGATCTAGTAAAACTCTTCCCACATTGATCACAGCTATATGGTTTCTCTCCTGTGTGTGTTCTCTGGTGTGTAGTCAGATGGCTAGATTTAGCAAAACTTATCCCACATTGATCACAGCTATAAGGTTTCTCTCCTGTGTGTGTTCTCTGGTGTATTTTAAGTTCTGATGAAGATTTGCAACATTTCCCACAGTCAGAGCAGCAGTGAGATTTCTTCCCTGTGGATCTCTGCTGGTGTTTCTTGAAGAGGTCTGATCTGGAGAGACTTTTCTCTGCCTCATGATGTTGTCGAGGCTCCCCAGAGGATCCACGATAGTCACGTCTCTCTCCTGTGTGAACAACAAGGTCAGACAGATGGTTCAAGGCCCGCAACAGCAGAAATCCACTGTTTATTTGAGGTAAAAGGTGATGCCCAGAGGTCTGTTAAATTATTTTACAATTGTCTTAAGACAGGCAAACCTAAGCAGGGTGCCAGACGACCTTTGATCTCCAAAAAAGCCCCCTTTATGTGTTTGCTAAAATTGCAGCACGAGGGCGATGCACACGCAATTTGATTGCAGAAACACCTCCCTGCTAATGAGGAAACCACTAGTTATGGATGTAGTATATCTGCTAATGAGGAAACCACTAGTTATGGATGTAGTATATCTGCCTGGAACAAAAATGGTGAGCAAAGATTTTAGTTTTCCACAATGTATTCTGAATATTACAGCACAAGATCAGGAGTGCTACTCAAGGAAACTCACATTAAGCTCTGTGTCTATTCACTAATTCACCACCGTGGGGGAAAACTCAGGGGAGTTCTTATAGGCTGACAGCAAAAATATCCTCCATTTACAGGTTGCTTATGAGTGCATTTCACATTACTATTGGATTATAATTGTAAGGCTCGTTTGAATCTCCTGCTTAATATGTTTGTGTTATTGTCGCAAATCAACTGCTTTATATTTTAAAAACACTTCAACCAGTAAAATGCTCTTTGGCTAGCTTTTCTATTAGCCTGACAATGAGGGTTTGTACCCTAAGTGTTGAACAAACACTACTATAGTAGAGGTCGACCATGATGTAATAATTAGAGGTCGACCGATTATGATTCTTCCACGCCGATACCGATTATTGGAGGACCAAAAAAGCTGATAAAAATCGGACGATTTTATATATATATTTGTAATAATGACAATTACAACAATACTGAATGAACACTTATTTTAACTTAATATAATACATCAATAAAATCCATTTAGTCTCAAATAAATAATGAAACATGTACCATGTGTTTTAAATCATGCAAAAACAAAGTGTTGGAGAAGAAAGTAAAAGTGCAATATGAGCCATGTAAAAAAGCTAACGTTTAAGTTCCTTGCTCAGAACATGAGAACATATGAAAGCTGGTGGTTCCTTTTAACATGAGTCTTCAATATTCCCAGATAAGACGTTTTAGGTTGTGGTTATTATTGGAATTATAGAACTATTTCCCTCTATACCATTTGTATTTCATATATCTTTGACTATTGGATGTTCTTATAGGCACTTTGTTATTGCCAGCCTAATCTTGGGAGTTGATAGGCTTGAAGTCATAAACAGAGCTGTGCTTCAAGCATTGCGAAGAGCTGCTGGCAAACGCAGGAATGTGCTGCTTGAATGAATGTTTGAATGAATGCTTACGAGCCTGCTGCTGCCTACCACCACTCAGTCAGACTGCTCTATCAAATATCAAATCATAGACTTAATTATAATAAACACAGAAATACGAGCCTTAGGTAATATTCAAGTCAATATCGTTCTTCACCGACCCAGGAAGGGGCGGGGCCAAACAGGTGTTGTACCTCGTATCCCTCCTTCAGGGAACAGTAATTATAGTCATAAGGTTATGCTCCCTTTCAGTCGGTCAACTTGAGGTATAACATACTATGGGGAAATACAATCATTCCCCAAAGCCGACTCAAACGGATACTAAATGAAACGGCACCTGGCAGACCACCCAGACCTGACCCCGCAAAATGCGTCAGTTTTGTAAATTTATTCATTGTCTTTTGTTGGAAACACTCCTGTCAATGTTGAGTAAGGACACACACCTGATTACTCATATAGTAGTAGGACTAGTCTACCTGACAACACATATAGAAGTAGGACTAGTCTACCTGGTTACACATATAGAAGTACGACTAGTCTACCTGGTTACACGTATAGAAGTAGGACTAGTCTACCTGGTTACACATATAGTAGTAGGACTAGTCTACCTGGTTACACATTTAGAAGTAGGACTAGTCTACCTGGTTACACATATAGTAGTAGGACTAGTCTACCTGGTTACACATTTAGAAGTAGGACTAGTCTACCTAGTTACACATATAGAAGTAGGACTAGTCTACCTGGTTACACATATAGCAGGAGGACTAGGCTACCTGACAACACATATAGAAGTAGGACTAGTCTACCTGGTTACACATATAGCAGGAGGACTAGTCTACCTGACAACACATATAGAAGTAGGACTAGTCTACCTGACAACACATATAGAAGTAGGACTAGTCTACCTGACAACACATATAGAAGTAGGACTAGTCTACCTGACAACACATATAGAAGTAGGACTAGTCTACCTGGTTACACATATAGAAGTAGGACTAGTCTACCTGGTTACACATATAGAAGTAGGACTAGTCTACCTGACAACACATATAGAAGTAGGACTAGTCTACCTGGTTACACATATAGCAGGAGGACTAGTCTACCTGGTTACACATATAGCAGGAGGACTAGTCTACCTGGTTACACATATAGTAGTAGGACTAGTCTACCTGGTTACACATATAGAAGTAGGACTAGTCTACCCGACAACACATATAGAAGTAGGACTAGTCTACCTGGTTACACATATAGAAGTAGGACTAGTCTACCTGTCCTGAGCACAAATGTAGATCTATAAATGTGCCCATTTGGGGATGTCTGATAGTATTTCTGATTGTCTTAACGCTGAACCACTAATGAGTTGTGGAGCTTCTCAAAGCAAATTGTTTTTTCACCTCTAACAGCAAGTAAACAAAGTCTAATCAAAATCAATTGCAAATGAGAATAACTCCTCAAAGTATTTGAAAAATATTTCCAGCTCTATTCCTTTCGATAACCACTCGGCACGAAAGGGAACATTTTGATTACTTCTTATCCCTTTCACAAATAGCCTACAGCTGTGTCAGTCGAGAACTCACAGGCACGGGAAACTGAGGGCCCAGAATATTTTATACAATGTTTCAAGTCTGTTTTAGACAGGCCATGCGATTTATAGGACATTTATTTGCAATGCTTTTATTTGTAGGCTATTTTTACATAGTTGGCAATGGCAATAAAAGTTACTTTTAGATTTGTATAATTTTCATTTAGATAGAATGTAGATTAATCACAGACAATGATTTTGAGATACTATTATAAATTAAATTAAACTGTTCCAGTAAAATGAACATATGAAAATCATAACTGGCACCAGATCAGTATAAATGGTAAGATACATGTGTACTCCAAATGTAGGTTGCTGACTGCTTGTGTAGCCGATTACCAGCAACGTCAGAATGTATGAAGGCCGGCAGGAGGAGGTGGATCGGGAAGAGTTTATTCTCTTCTGGATGGGCTGTATTGATGTAATGGCATGAAAATAAATTGGGTGAATATTATACAATGACTTATCAACAGCTCTAACAATTTGACCCTACAGGAAATCTTCACTGGCAATTCTAGAATATACTATATATCCTAGTAACCTGGTTAAACTATCATTATGACATCACGGATGAATTCTAGAATATACTATATATCCCAGAAACCTGGTTAAACTATCATTATGACATCACGGATGAATTCTAGAATATACTATATATCCCAGAAACCTGGTTAAACTATCATTATGACATCATGGATGAATTCTAGAATATACTATATATCCTAGAAACCTGGTTAAACTATCATTATGACATCACGGATGAATTCTAGAATATACTATATATCCCAGAAACCTGGTTAAACTATCATTATGACATCATGGATGAATTCTAGAATATACTATATATCCTAGAAACCTGGTTAAACTATCATTATGACATCACGGATGAATTCTAGAATATACTATATATCCCAGAAACCTGGTTAAACTATCATTATGACATCATGGATGAATTCTAGAATATACTATATAGCCTAGAAACCTGGTTAAACTATCATTATGACATCATGCATGGCCAGTCCTTGTATTCATAGTGTAGTGAATTCGTGGGGAAGCCCTGAGCTGAACTCCAACCTGGGTCCAGTGACTGTCAAGCCAACACCTTATAACTGTTACGCCAAGATGTCTGAACTTCTTGACGAGGTCGCTAGGTAATGAGTTAGGGTTGCTACAATAGCTTTCTCTATGAATTTGAGAGTGGTTACATTTCTCCAGCCCCATCCCTCAGCTGTTTACCAAACCAAGTCTCTTGGCAGCCATTTTGTTGCTGTTTAAATACTAGGTTGACCCTTTAAAAAAGCCACACATCAATCAACCAACCTGCAGTTGAAACAATAACAAGACTCTCATTTCACCACTGTTTTGGTAATAAGATGATGATGGGGCTGGAGACATTTAACTACTCTCAAATTCATAGACAGACCTATGGATGAAAGGACTGACCATCCATGATATCAACATTATAGTTTTAACCATGTTGAGGCTATACAGTGTTGATTTACATTGTTTCTAAACATTGGAGTAAAAAAAACTTCTTTGGGGTTCTGATGGGGTACAACAGTTGAACTAAGCTCATGAGGCATGTGTTATATTCTTCAATAATCAATGGCTATAAATAAATAATTTTAAAGTCAAAATATGGATGTAGCAATTGCCGATTTCCCCTTTAACACCAAACATCAGTTCAACAACTGCAGAGTTTGTACCTCTGTTTTTAAGACAGTACTTACCAGTGGTAATCACGGCCCGGTTTCTCAAAACCATCTTATGGCTAAGTTCATCTTTAGAACCACTGCATGCCTTAAATTGCGTTTGGGAAATCGGGCCCAGATATCCAGTTTCCTCCTCCTCTTCTTCCGATGAGACCGTAATACCCCCCTCCTCCGCTTTCACTTCAAAAACTGCATCCTCCTCTTCTTTCACTGTAACGTCTTCCTCTTTCATTCTGAACGCCTCTTCTTTCACTGTAACGTCTTCCTCTTCTTTCACTGAAACGTCTTTCTCTTCTTCTTTCAGGGTAACAACCTCACCCTCTACTTGTTTTTGTATTGTAACATCCTTCTCTTCCTCCTCCTCTTTGATGAGAGCTTCTTTCTCCGGCCAACAGACCGTCTCTTCTTCAGCAGGAAGAGAGTAATTTAGTGAACTCATGGTCGGAGATGTTAGCTAGCTAGGCTAATGCTAACTTAACCAGCCCGCTAGCTGAATAATAACAACAGCACCGTAAATATGAAATTAAATAGGATAACTAACCAACTAGACGACAGACAAGGGTTTAAAATACAGTGGCTAATATACACTAAAGCGTCTAAAGAGCTTTATGGGTTCGGCTACTTTGGCTAGCAAGCTACCGAGGTGGCGGACTAACTGTTGCTGCTGCTGAAAGAAACGTTCCGTCCACTAGATTATACGTCACACTAACAGCATTGCGTTCCGTCCACTAGATTATACGTCACACTAACAGCATTGCCTTAAAATCGCACACCGCCATCTGCTGACTGGAGTGGGTAACGCTCAGTCTGAACCTCTGACTGCGATGGAGATGTGCGACTTTAAGACAATGACGCTAGTGTGACGTAAAATATATATTTTAATGTTCAGACAAAAAGTTAGTGTAGGAAGCATGAGTTTTTACTCACCAGTGTAACAATACAGTGTGGTTAAAGACTTAGTAACTTAGTTGTGTTCACGATCTGGTTCCCTATAAGCACAACCAGTTATGTTTTTGAATTATCACATATGTATTAATTTATTTCGGGATTCTGGGTAATCCACAGCAGATTTATGGAGAATTGCTGTGGGTGAGTTCAAAATTGAATAGTCCCGGGATAGAAATATATAAAGTTGACATTACATCATAAAATCCACCTTTTAAATCATACATTAGCAATTTATGTTTTCGTAACTACTGTTGTTGGTTTGGTGTCAAATAAGCCTCTCTTTATATGTTATTTGCCAAATCTCAGTTTTCCATGTGGGTTTTATGCTAAAGTTCCCTCTTTCAAGTTGGTATCTAACTGGAAAACGCATCTTCTTTAGGAGTGCTATTTTTACCCTGTCGACTACTGATCATTCATCCACACTGTGTGTCTCATCAATGCAGGTAATTTAGGACAAATGTATAAAGTATATGTTTTATAAACTCATGAACACCAGCCAGTTTATTTGCCCGGTTTTGTTAGTTTAGGTGTATTATACTTCCTCGCCTGTAGAGGGGGACATGGAGTCATTTTCCAGGTTCATTTGATATATTTTGATACTAAAATGGATGACAGTTTATTCTGATGATGTGAACATGAGACACATGGAAACAATTGATTAATTTATAATAGTAAATTAGGAATTAGTAGGAATTGTTAAATCCACTATACGATCACAATAACTTTGATAGACATTTCAATCGTTTTTTTGTTAGTATATTATAGGGCAGATTAATGTAGAATTGCTGTGGGAGTGCTATTTATATCCCGTCACTACTGATCATTCATCCATACTGTGTGTGTCCCATCATTGCAGCTTTGGAAATAAATGAACTATCCATCCATTGCTCCTTCCTGTGTTGACTCACTGACTTGAGAGACCAGGAAGGTCACACTAGCTCGATAGGTTGATATCTAGCTCAAGCTTCACCTCATGCTTTTCATGAACTGTGTGGTTGTGTTATCTAGTGGGAACCCGTTAGCACGGTAGGCTCTGGTGCCTTCTTGCCGTGGGCTCAAAATGACAGAGGAAATCAACCTGCTTGCTCCTTTTTGTTTTGTCAACTTTTCGATATGGATGTTATGTTTGATACCGGAGGTATCATTGAATTGAATTGAATCATTGCATTGAAAGCAGTAAACTTTTTTTGTGTTGATGCCTGTATCACTTTATCAGCAGCACGTCATCAATGACGTCTGGAGATTAATTTCATCGAACAACCACCTGATTGGTTTGGTATTGGGCTGGTTCGACACTGCAAGCGACTGACTGATCTACAAATCACCTTACATCATAAATAAATACTCATTATTATTTATAAATCAGTCAGCCAGTCACAATTTACCCACAATGCAGCATGGATTTGACGCTCTCAAACACGGCCAGTGGTTTAGTAAATGACCTA
>NC_092087.1:111615788-111823570 GCF_045679555.1 Salvelinus alpinus | reverse complement strand
TTTTTTACTCCAATGTTTGTCAGTAAATATAAACAAACACTGTATATCCTCAAAACATGGTTAAAACGAGAATGTTGATATCATGGATGGTTGCATTTCTCCAGCCCCATCCCTCAGCTTTTTACCGAAACAGGCAGGGAGTACGCTTTGTTATTGTTTCTACTGCTGATTGCTGTCCCCGTTACTCCCTAATTTCACATAATACTTTCATATCACATCAAAATAATTTCAAATACTTTCACATCAAAATATTTTCTCACAATACTTTCATATCACATCAAAATAGGTAACCAGTCGCGACGCCCCAAACGGTAAACCGAATTCGTTTCTCGTCATTTTTCCTTCCTAAGCGCTTCTTTTTCTTCTTTGGACTTTATATGGCGGTTGGCAACCAACTTTAAGATGTATTACCACCATCAACTGGACTGGAGTGTGGACCTCAGTTCATCTTTTAATCACCCACGTGGGTATATACCAAGACAGTCATGAAGAGGGCACAACGAAACCTTTTCCCCCTCAGGAGACTGAAAAGATTTGGCAGGGGTCCCCAGATCTTCAAAAGGTAATACAGCTGCACCATCGAGAGCATCCTGACTGGACGCATCACCGCCTGGTATGGCAACTGCTCGGCATCTGACCGTAAGGCGCTACAGACGGTAGTGCGAACAGCCCAGTACATCACTGTGGCCAAGCTTCCTGCCATCCAGGACCTATATAATAGGCGATGTCAGAGGAAAGCCCACAAAAGTGTCAGGGACTCCAGTCACCCAAGTTATAGACTGTTTTCTCTGCTAACGCACGGCAAGTGGTACCACAGCACCAAGTCTAGGTCCAAAAAGCCACCTCAACAGCTTCTACCCCCAAGCCATAAGACTGCTGAACAATTCATAAAATCGCCACCAGACTGTCTGTTACCACAGAAGGGTTCCGTTTGTCCCCTCCCCAGAGGTGTCTCATTATTGTGATTCATTGCTGATTCTTACCTGTAGCTCACTATGAGGTGTCTAGTGATACAGGTTAAGGGCCCTGTTGGAGATTCGTGGTTGGTAGCGGAGTCGAGGGAACAAGCAGGGTTGGACAGGGCCATGTTATTATCCCACACACAGTCTCTGTGGTTCATATGAACCCCATTCCTGGGAATTAGATTTGATTACAAATCGCCCCTGTCTGTTACCACAGAAGGGTTCCGTCTGTCCCATTCCCAGCTAGGTTACGAGGCGCTTTGTCACCAGTACCTATGACTGGTTGATAGGGGAAACCTCCATGCTTATTATAGAAAAAAGAATTAGGGGAAAACTATTTAGTAAACTGAAATAAAATAATAAACCTGTATGAAAAATGAAACTATTCCAAAACTATCTTTGACTCAAACTAAAATAGCCTAAAATAATAACCAGCATGAATTATGTTCAGTTTGAATAATTTATATCTTAACTTTGGGCAAAAATATAATATTTTTTATGTGGTTTTAAATCTTCTGAACCTGGTGGCTGGTAAATGCTGCCATGGGATGGCAATGTTTCAAATAGACCTAGCTTGTGTATCACTATCACTTGCTTTCACCAGAAATACTTTAAGAAATGAGGATATTGGAAACTCCTTTCGATTCGTATTAACAGCTAAAAGAAAAGAACATTGGCATGAATTACTTGTTCTCTGTAATATCGAAAAGCTTTGCAATCGTGACATTATGTACTTTCAAGGAAAATAGGCAGGTTTCTCGACTCATACCCTGACTTTAAAAAGGGATTTTGTGAGAATTAGCTTAGGAACTGCGTGTCACAGCATGACAATGTGAACGCGATTGGTCGACAGTCTCTTGGACGGGCGTTATATACGCTTTGACATTTTCTGGAATAGTTTTTATTTGAAAACGTTTTTGTTAACTTGCCTATTGAATTTGGAATGCACTGTACTGTTCATCTCTGAAACTCACTGAGATAATTCCTTTGATCCAGCAGTAGCAACACAGGGATATAACATCTACAGAAAAGACAGGAATGCTTATGGGGGAGGTGGTGCTGTATACAGTGCATTCGGGAAAGTATTCAGACCCCTTGACTTTTTCCACATTTTGTTACTTTAAAGCCTTATTCTAAAATTGATCAATTTTTTTTTTTTTCTCTTTCATTTAGCTAATTTATTTGGCACACCTGCATTTGGGGAGTTTCTCCCATCCTTCTCTGCAGATCCTCTCTAGCTCTGTCAGGTTGGATGGGGAACATTACTGCACAGCTATTTTCAGTTCTCTCCAGAGATGTTAGATCGGGCTCAAGTCCGGGCTCTGGCTGGGTCACTCAAGGACATTCAGAGACTTCTACCGAAGCCATTCCTGCGTTGCCCCCAAAATCATGTTCTTGTGTCCCCACCTAAAGTACATCTTGGTCAACCAAGAGTCGTCTGTTCTTTCTACCAAACGATTGGTTGAAATGTTATAACATGTATTTTTCCATATATAGACACACCCCATGTGTTTTAATTAAATCAACTATATGTACTGAACTGGTCTGATGCTTTAAGCACGCTGTTTGATCTAATAATGAAGACACACAAATGACTCGAGGGAGCCAGAGATCAAGATAACCTGACTAGAAGAGAGAAATTCTGCCGTTATGCTCCTGAAGTTTCCTGTAGTGGGCTACACCAGCGGTCGGCAACCTTTTCCAGTTGGAGTGCCAATTTATCTGACCATTTCTACCAATCTGCGTGCCAGTTATGATTTTCATATGCACATTTGACTGGAACAGTTTCATTTCATTTATAATAGTATCTCAAAATCATTGTCTGTGGTTAATCTACATTTAATCTAAATTAAAATTATACAAATCTAAAAGTGACTTTCACTGCCATTGCCAACTATGTAAAAATAGCCTACATAAAGCCAACAAATAAAAACATTGCAGCCTGCAGGTAGAAAATATCCAAAAATCACATTTGCTGCAAATGGCCTGTCTACAGCGATCTTGCAACATTGTATCAACTATCACCTGGGTCGGCCCAAAACTCCAGATAGCGAGCTTGCAACATTGTATAACATATTCTGGGCTGTTAGTTTCCTGCGCCAGTGAGTTCGGGACAGACACAGCTGTCGGCTATTTGTGCAAAGGATAAGAAGTAATTGGGTATTTTATGACATTTCCACTGGATCAGAGCATTACATTTTTCCCTTTTATGCCGAGTGGTCACTGAAAGTGGTTATTGAAAGGGCGAGAGCTGGAAATCTTTTATTAAATACTTTGAGGAACTATTGTCATTCGCAATTGATTTTGATTAGACTTTGTTTACTTGCTGTTTGAGGTGAAGAGAAATGTGCTTTAAAGCATTACTTTGAGAAGCTCCACAACTCATTAGTGGTGGTGCGTTAAGACAATCAGAAATACTATCAGACATCCCCAAATAGGCACATTTATAGGCCTACATTTGTGCTCAGTCCAGGTTGACTAGTCCTACTTCTATATGTGTAATCAGGTGTGCGTCCTTACTCAACACTGACAGGAGTGTTTCAAACAAAAGACAATGAATAAATTGACAAAACTGACGCATCTTGCGGGGTCAGGTCTGGGTGATCTGCCATGGGCTGTTTCATTTAGTATTCGTTTGGGTCGGTTGGGGAATGATTGTATTTCCCCATAGTATGTTCTACCGAAGTTGACCAACTGAAAGGGAGTGTAACTTTGATTATAATTACACTTCCCTGAAGGAGGGAAATGAGGTATAACACCTAATTGGCCCCACCCCTTCCTGGGTCGGTGAAGAGCGGTATTAAATTGAAGGATTAAATCCAAACCTCACGCTCATCACCTGTGGAAGGCGGGGCTTCCAGCGAGGCGTGAATTTGTGATAGTATGTTGTACCTAGTTTCCCTCCTTCAGGGAACAGTAGTTATAGTCATAATGTTACGCTTGTCATATGATGAACTTCAACTTAAATACGGGATCTTGCTGTCGGACATTTTTTTTGTATTCTGAAATGCACTCGAACTATGTATCATTTAGTGGCTCCTTTTTTTTTTTTTTTGACCTTATAGCTAGAACCTCCATCAGAAGCTAGCCATCAGAAGCTAACCGGCTAATTAGCTACTAGCTATTTAGTCATTGTTAGCCACTGCTAAAGGCCTTTACCTTTTTAGCTCAGACACCAGCCGCTTTTAGCCTGGATAATATCTGTCAGTCTGCACAGCGCGATATCAACCCTGAGCATATCGGACTGTTTGTCTCCACTACATCACCGTATTCCTGCTGTAAGCTCTGGACCATTACACCGGATAATCGCAGCTAGCTAGCTGCCACTGAGTGGCCCAGCCCCTAAGCTAGCCTTGAGCCAGGCCCATCTCCCGGCCTGCTTAGTGGACCCTATGATCACTCGGCTACACAGCTGATGTCTCCCAGACTCTTCACTAACACGAAGCTCTGGACCTTTGCACCGGACTCACTGGAGTGGCTATAGTGGCTAATGCCCTTGTCCCGACGCTAGCACCAGTTAGCCTCGAGCCAGGCGCATCTCCCGGCTAGCATAGTAATGACTACCTAACGGCTTCCCTAGTTCATATATTGCTGTTCACTGGACCCTATGATCACCTGGCTACATAGCTGATGCCTGCTGGACTGTTCATTAATCACGGTTCTCCATTTTGTTTATTTTGTTCAGCCACGCTCAAGGTACTAAACGATATCATAACCGCCATTGATAAAAGACAATACTGTGTCGCTGTCTTCATCAACCTGGCCAAGGATTTCGACTCTGTCAATCACCGTATTCTTATCGGCAGACTCAACAGCCTTGGTTTCTCAAATGACTGACTCGCCTGGTTCACCAACTACTTCTTAGACAGAGTTCAGTGTGTCAAATCGGAGGGCCTGTTGTATGGACTTCTGGCAGTCTCTATGGGGGTACCACAGGGTTCAATTCTCGGGCCAACTCTTTTCTCTGTATATATCAACGATGTTGCTCTTGCTGCGGGGTATTCCTTGATCCACCTTTATGCAGACGACACCATTCTGTATACATCTGGCCCTTCTTTGGACACTTTGGACACTTAACTTCTTGGTGACAGGAGGGCAGTATTGAGTAGCTTGGATGAATAAGGTGCCCAGAGTAAACTGCCTGCTACTCTGTCCCAGATGCTAATATATGCATATTATTACTAGTATTTGATAGAAAACACTCTGAAGTTTCTAAAACTGTTTGAATGATGTCTGTGAGTATAACAGAACTCATATGGCAGGCGAAAACCTGAGACAAATCCAACCAGGAAGTGGGAAATCTGAGGTTTGTAGTTTTTTAAAGCTTGGCTTACCGAATACACATTGAGATATGGATAAAGTTGCACCTCCTACGGCTTCCACTAGATGTCAACCGTCTTTAGAAACTTGAATGAGGCTTCTACTATAAAGGAGGGGCTCATGAGACCTCTTTGAGTCAGTGGTCTGGCAGAGTGCCTTGGTCTCATGACGCGCGCTCCCGACAGAGTTACCTCTAGTTCCAGTGCTTTTCTTCAGACAAAGGAATTCTCCGGTTGGAACATTATTGATGTTTTATGTTAAAAACATCCTAAAGATTGATTCCATACATCGTTTGACATGTTTCTAAAGGAGTGTAACGGAACTTCTCAAGTTTTTGTCTGGACGAAGTGCCTGCGCCTCATGAAGATGGATTACTGGGCTGAACACGCTAACAACAAGTGGCTATTTGGACATATGAGTGTTTTCTATCCAATACTAATAATAATATGCATATATTATTGGGGGGTGCACCCCCTTGGTTTGTGCTGTGGTGGAGATCTTTGTGGGCTATACTTGGCCTTGTCTCAGGATTGTAAGTTGGTGGTTGAAGATATCCCTCTAGTGGTGCGGGGGCTGGGCTTTGGCAAAGTGGGTGGGGTTATATCCTTCCTGTTTGGCCCTGTCCGGGGGTATCCACCTGGCCTTGCTGCTATTCCAGTTTCAACTGTTCTGCCTGCGGTTATGGAACCCCTACCTTTCCCAGACCTGCTGTTTTCAACTCTTAATGATCGGCTATGAAAAGCCAACTGACATTTATTCCTGATTATTATTTGACCATGCTTGTCACTTATGAACATTTTGAACATCTTGGCCATGTTCTGTTATAATCTCCACCCGGCACAGCCAGAAGAGGACTGGCCACCCCTCATAGCCTGGTTCCTCTCTAGGTTTCTTCCTAGGTTTTGGCCTTTCTAGGGAGTTTTTCCTAGCCACCGTGCTTCTACACCTGCATTGCTTGCTGTTTGGGGTTTTAGGCTGGGTTTCTGTACAGCACTTCGAGATATTAGCTGATGTACGAAGGGCTATATAAAATAAACTTGATTGATTGATTGATTAGCATCTGGGACAGAGTAGGAGGCAGTTCACTCTGGGCACGCTATTCATCCAAAAGTGAAAATGCTGCCCCCTATCCCATAAAGGTTAACAAACCTCAAAATGAGCTTCAATGCCATACAACACTCCTTCCGTGGCCTCCAACTGCTCTTAAACGCTAGTAAAACTAAATGTATGTCCTTCAACCGATCGCTGCCCGTACCCGCCCGTCCAGCATGACTACTCTGGTCGGTTCTGACTTAGAATATGTGGACAACTATAAATACCTAGGTGTCTTGCTAGACTGTAAACTCTCCTTCCAGACTAATATTAAGCATTTCCAATCCAAAATTAAATCTAGATTTGGCTTCCTATTTTGCAACAAAGCGTCCTTCACTCACGCTGCCAAACATACCCTCGTAAAACTGACTATCCTACCGATCCTTGACTTCGGTGATGTAATTTTCAAAATAGCCTCCAACACTCTACACAGCAAACTGGATGCAGTCTATCACAGTGCCATCCGTTTTGTCACCATATCCCCATATACCACTGCTCTCGTCGGCTGGCCCTCGCTACATATTCGTCTCCAAACACACTGGATCCAGGTCATCTATAAGTCTTTGCTAGGTAAAGCTCTGCCTTAACTCAGCTCACTGGTCACCATAGCAACACCCACCCGTAGCACGTGCTCCAGGAAGTATATCTCACTGGTCATCCCCAAAGCCAACACCTATTTTGGCCGCCTTTCCTTCCAGTTCTCTGCTGCCAATGACTGGAACGAATTGCAAAAATCACTGAAGCTGGAGACTCTCCCTCACTAACTTTAAGCATCAGCTATCTGAGCAGCTTACCGATCGCTGCAGCTGTACACAGCCCATCTGTAAATAGCCCATCCAATTGCCTACCTCATCCCCATGTTTTTTAAAACTTTTTTTGCTCTTTTGCACACCAGTATTTCTACTTGCACATCATCATCTGCACATCTATCACTCCAGTGTTAATTTGAAATTACTTCACTACTATGGCCTATTTATTGCCTTACCTCCTTACTCCATTTGCACACACTGTATATAGACTTTCTATTGTGTTATTGACTGTACGTTTGTTTATCCCAAGTGTATGTAACTCTGTTGTTTTTTTGTCGCACTGCTTTGCTTTATCTTGGCCAGGTCGCAGTTGTAAATGAGAACTTGTTCTCGACTGGCCTATCTGGTTAAATAAAGGTGAAATACAAAAGAAATCTTAACTTTATTAGCAACACCCAAATGTATACTGTCATTAACGCGGTTCTTCAATAATTACACATAATTCTTAATACTGTAGCAAACATTTATATTAAGCAAGACATTCAAACGAGCCTTACAATTATAATCCAAAGTAGTGTGAAATGTACTCATAATCAACCTGGAAATAGAGGTTACTCCCCTGAGTTTTCCCCCATTCGCATTCAGAATACATTGTGAAAAACTAAAAGCTTTGCTCACCATTTTTGCTCCAGGCTGATATACTACATCCATAACTTGTGGTTTCATTTACATTTACATTTAAGTCATTTAGCAGACGCTCTTATCCAGAGTTTCCTCATTAGCAGGGAGGTGTTTCTGCAATCAAATTGTGTGCGCATCGCCCTTGTGCCACAATTTTTTTAAACACAGAAAGGGGCCTATATTGGAGACCAAAAGTCATCTGGCACACTGCTTAGAGTTTCAACAACATGAATAACTTATTTCTACTCTACAATCATCGATGTTACTACTAAAATATGACTATTCTTGCTCATTTTAAGACATTTGTCAAATAATTTTAACATTCATTACAGACGTCAATTGTTGTACAACATCATGGCTACGCTGTTGGCATCACCTTTTACAGTGGATTTCCACTGTTGTGGGCCTTTAATCATCTGACTTTGTTGTTCACACAGATGAGAGACGGGACTATCGTGGATCCTCTGGCGAGCCTCAACAACCTCATGATGCTGACGAGGCAGAGAAGAGTCTCTCCAGATCAGAACGCCTCAATAAACACCTGCAGAGATCCACAGGGAAGAGAACTCACTGCTGCTCTGACTGTGGGAAGAGATTCACCTCATCAGGCATTAAAATGCATCAGAGAACACACACAGGAGAGAGAACTTATAGCTGTGATCAATGTGGGAAGAGTTTTACTACATCTAGCAATCTGACTATACACCAGAGAACACACACAGGAGAGAAATCTTATAGCTGTGTTCAATGTGGGAAGAGTTTTACTACATCTAGCAATCTAACATTACACCAGAGAACACACACAGGAGAGAAATCTTATAGCTGTGATCAATGTGGGAAGAGTTTTACTACATCTAGCAATCTGACTATACACCAGAGAATACACACAGGAGAGAAACCTTATAGCTGTGGTCAATGTGGGAAGAGTTTTACTGCATCTGGCTCTCTGACATTGCACCAGAGAATACACACAGGAGAGAAACCTTATATCTGTGGTCAATGTGGGAAGAGTTTTTGTCAATCTAGTGAACTGACAGTGCACCAGAGAACACACACAGGAGATAAACCTTATAGCTGTGATCAATGTGGGAAGAGTTTTAGTCAATCTAGCAATCTGACATTACACCAGAGAACACACACAGGAGAGAAACCTTATAGCTGTGATCAATGTGGGAAGAGTTTTACTACTTCTGGCTATCTGACTTTACACCAGAGAGTACACACAGGAGATAAACCTTATAGCTGTGATCAATGTGGGAAGAGTTTTCGTCAATCTAGCAATCTGACATTACACCAGAGAACACACACAGGAGAGAAACCTTATAGCTGTGACCAATGTGGGAAGAGTTTTACTTCATCTAGCAATCTGACTATACACCAGAGAATACACACAGGAGAGAAACCTTATAGCTGTGATCAATGTGGGAAGAGTTTTACTAGATCTAGCTATCTGACAGTGCACCAGAGAACACACACAGGAGAGAAATCGTATAGCTGTGACCAGAGGTAATCTGATAAAAGATCTCTGACTAAACATCAGAAAATACATGAAGGAGTTGTTTCATGATATCAATGAATTAATGTCACAATGTAGAATGTTTTAACATTGTAGAAGGAGTATTTTAATATTGTCACAATGTAGAAGTCTAAACGTTTGCCCCCTGTTCTATTGATTTCAACATGATATGGATATTAGCCTTTGCAAAAAATCCAGGTTCTGAATTGAAAGAGTACTATTTATGAGATTTAGTAAGTACACATTATTCCCAGATTCCGTGTGGTTTTTGAGCTGTTAGTTTTAACAGGACGTGCAACCTCATCTCCCTCCTGTCGCACAAATGATTTTAGCATGAAATTGATTAGTTATGACAAATAAGTGTTGCGTTCCTTTGTTTAGCGACCCCTACATTTAAATGCATTCCAACATCACCTACAACCTGATTTCCCCCCTAATTGATATCAGTGATTTATTGCTACTTGTCAAAACAGCGTTTCTGGAAATATGATTATTGTGGCAGATGTTTGTGTAAATAGCACATGTTATGTTTAGGTTTTCAATTTATCCCAAACTGTTTCTGCATATTGGTTATTGATTTGGACACGTTAAAACTGTGTTTTGACATTGAGGCTATCCCACCTAGCACAATGTAATTGAAAAGACGTTGAAAATAAGACTATGCAATCAACAACAACAAACAATATCTATTTTTTATTATACCATGCCTCACCATTAAGTGAATTATTGACAATACATATTATCAAAGGGGTGTACATTTGGTTTTGGTAATTAATGTTTACAATTCATGTAACTTTTAGTAATCATAATTATTTATGCAATCAACTGACAATTTTCGGGTATAAATATATTGACATTGTTGCCCTTCTTTTAGAATAGCAGGGTTCATTCTCAGATGTGCCAACCCAAATGTACTAGAGCATGACATTGGGGACTGGGCCCCGATCCAACAACATGCCTATCGAGTGAACCCTGAAAAGAGAGAGAAGCTCCGCAGTGATTTGGAAAGTTACTATGGTTATTGCAGGAGTTTCCTCTTGAAATCAGACATGTCCGTGTTAAGGACAACTTGGTTGCTGATTGTTTCAAGGGTGGGCAGTCATAGTTTTGCGTTTAGCCATTGCGTTGCCATGGATCAATTTATTTTGACTGCACGGTTTTCCGTATTGGAGATGAGTTTTGTTTGGGCTCGTTCCAAGGGGACGAGAGTTCTAGAAGCTAGTGAGTTTTAGGAAGACGAGAGTTCTAGAAGCTATTGAGTTCTAGGATTCTATAGAATGAAAAAGGAGAAAAAAAGAATACGATTGTATATTATTATTTAGAAATACATGTTTTTTCTTGTTTTTAATTGTTGACAGCCAGTAGACACCATGTTTATATTGTAGAAGGTGAAGCATTGTAGTTGATTATAATGTGAAATGGAAGTTGTTTTCTGTTGGTGGTGAGCAAACTTGTCCAACAAAAATTATAGGTTTTATTTGTTGTCTTAAGGGGAAAGGTGTTCCAGGCTTTCGTTTTTCCATTTATGTTTTGAGGTTGGACTTTAGCACGTATAGCTCGTTAACATGTATAGCTCGTTAGCACGTAGGGCGCACTGATTGGTGACACCTCGTTAGTCAGTATGTGTAACACCAGTTCTTTTGTTTGCCTCTTCTTGGGCAGATTTAGTGGGTCTCATGGTGGGTGACTTTTATGTCCCAGTTGTTGTTACTAGTCAACTTTCAGTGGACACTGAGAGCAAAACTGCAACATTATGTTATAATACTTTTATTGGATCAAATGGTTGTTTTATGCAACAGAATAGAGGGTTCTTAGAACTATTGTGTCTGTGTGTTCTACTGAGGATGGGCCTCTGGGAGATAACACTGACAGGAGATTTACAATGTCTTTTGGGTGATAAAACCTAAAGAGACCGCATTCCAGAGCATGAGTTAATGTTTCTGTTCTATATGGTACCAGGGAGAGATGACCCCAGGGCCAGACCCTGGTCTCTACATAAAGAGTACTGTTTTTACAGCAGATACTGTCTGCTGAGAATTATAAGTATATTTCATACAAATCTTAACCTTGTGACCTGTTCTATACATCTGTTGTTGGTCATGTAGGTTGAAAGGGGTGTATCTTGGCTATAAAAGACTTTTGTACTTTTGTCTCGTGCCTCTCAATGAATCATCTGCCAGTGATTTGTCGACCAGCCATCATTATCGTAGAGCACTCAATTGATTCACTTTATATGTGTGTGTTGTATTGACCTGCTCCCTTATTAATAAGTGAATAAAGATTTAAGAATAACTCTGACTTGTGTGATAAGTTTGTCTCTTTTGAAATTAACCACCACATTTGGCGATGGGGGATGTGAATCCTGATGACCTGGGTAAATGGTGCACCAGGGATCCCTCAAACTTGGGATCTCAGGGAGACCACACTTTGGGAACGGAGCAGATGGACCCACCTTTGATCTGAGAGGCAGCGAGCCGAGTGGATACCACATCTCAAATCCTAGTTTTAAAAAAAGAGGTGAGTGAACCACACAAAGTGTAGTAGTTAGAAAAGCCTCGTAGGCTCTGAGTGTGTATTCCAGTGTGAGGGGGGTCACCTTGGAGGTGTAAACAGGGCCCAGTCAGGAGGCTTTGAGTGTGTATTCCTGTGTGGAGGTGTGAACAGGGCCCAGTCAGGAGGCTCTGAGTGTGTATTCCTGTGTGGAGGTGTAAACAGGGCCCAGTCAGGAGGCTTTGAGTGTGTATTCCTGTGTGGAGGTGTAAACAGGGCCCAGTCAGGAGGCTTTGAGTGTGTATTCCTGTGTGGAGGTGTAAACAGGGCCCAGTCAGGAGGCTTTGAGTGTGTATTCCTGTGTGGAGGTGTAAACAGGGCCCAGTCAGGAGGCTCTGAGTGTGTATTCCTGTGTGGAGGTGTGAACAGGGCCCAGTCAGGAGGCTCTGAGTGTGTATTCCTTTATTTTCCCAGTATTAGAAGAGTTGCTAGATTTATTGAATAAACCTTTTTCCATAAAGTTAGTGAACCAAGGTGGCTGATTAGCTGTAGATTATACGTCAGTGGCAGAATCACCTGAAAGACGCACATCGCCATCTGCTGACTGGAGTTGGTATCACAGTTGAGAAAATACTTTCAGACAAAAAGCTAAATAGCGACTGCCTCTAAAAACCAACGACTCCCTTTGAAAACGGGCGATGTGGCATCAGAAACATTTATTATAGTGTAAAAATGTACTACAAAGTTAATGTGAATTAATATTTGCAAAACAATTTACCAAACTTAACACATTACAAAATTGCAACATTTCTGCAGACATGTCAGACCATAATAAATAATACATTTACTTTGTATAGTGCTTTTCATGACATTTAAAATATATAAAATAGTGATGTACAATAAAAACAACATACATTAAAAATGAATCATAGGTAAACTAACAATATTGTAGACTTGATGCTAAATACAGATTTTTCAGCTTTAGTGTGTACATCGTATCCACTTAGTTATGTTAGGAAGTTTGCCATCTTTATGACCGACCCTGGTAACTTCACCCCAACTTATCTTCTCCCAGAAGAATGTCCCATGGGGACGTCCTCGAGGGCGTGGATGTTCTCCCCATCAAAGGCCAGCGGGATTTCCCTCTCATGGTGAAATGGATTTCCACCGATGTGCAGTAAAGGAGTGAAGAGCGGTGAAATATATCAACAAAAGTAAGAAAAGATTAATACACATACAATTAACAAAGAACATAACAAATGTTCCCATGAAGATTCAGTTTGTATTTGTAACAGTATTACTTTAGACTGTCCCCACGGGCGCGAACCAGGGACCCTCTGCACACATCAACTGCGGCCCTTGCAGAGAAAGGGGAAACACTACTTCTAGGTTTCAGAGCAAGTGACGTAACTGATTGAAACGCTGTTAACGCGTACCCGCTAACTAGCTAGCCATTTCACATCCGTTACATATTGACTGCTATGTAGGTTGAATGTACACTTCAAATGCAGCTGTCCTACAACAGATCTGTACCTTCTTCTTGATCCCAATTGCATTGTGTCCATGTTCTGTCCTATAAGAATTTCAAAGGAAGAGAAAATGTGTCAAAGAATAGTCTTACAAGCATTTAAATATATATATTAAATAAATATTGAAAGATAAATGGCATCGACATACAATGTAATGTAAAATAGAAGAACATATTGAAGAAGCACTAGCCAATACAGTAATGCCATACAGTAACAGTACTGCCATACAGGCCTAATATCACATTTCAAGATATCTTGTAAACAAATTGTTCAATATTTTATCAGGCTGACTTGAAAGATTATACGCAACATTTTGCTGCGTGGCAATACTGTGTTTGGAGTCTGAAGGGCATTTATACAAAAGAGGTAGTCTAGACACTGTATTAATACCATTATGCATTTGAATCCCATCTACAGCTACCATCTAAGATATTAATTTCCCTCCAGAAGGGGGCGGACATGTAACGTTTCCAAAATGGGATAGTATTGTCCATGTAACGTTTCCAAAATGGGATAGTATTATCCATGTAACGTTATGCCCCTTGTGAGTTAATAGTATTGCATGCTGTAGCAGGCTATATAAAGAGGAAGACCTCCATTGACGATTCAGTGGTTCACAGAAAACCATCATTGTCTTCGTTATTCAATATTATGTTATATTATTATTATAATAAATTTTTTCGAGACATATTCAGAGCCAAACATCAACCCAACTTAACCTTTTTAACTGTTGTCGCATCCAAACTTGTCACCATCGTTTTCAGTTGTAATTGCGAAGTTCCCGGAAGAAGTCCAGCAACAACGGAGGTTCCTCGATGAACCCACCTTCTAACAAGTTCTTTGAAGAACCTTTTGGGGCTGTTTTTCATTGGCCAAGAATCCTACGGTTCTCAGGGGATCTGAGAACAACTCCAGTTGAACCCTTCATTTTTAGAGTTGTAGTCGGCTCTATTTACTCTCAGATTCAAACATGATGATTAGCATCAACGATCAAGTCAGCTGCTGCTGCTCCAATACAGTATGAGGTGAGACGGTGAACTGATGTTGAACCGGGCAGTCAGCTGCTGCTCCAATACAGTATGAGGTGAGACGGTGAACTGACGTTGAATGTTGAACCGGGCAGTCAGCTGCTGCTGCTCCAATACAGTATAAGGTGAGACGGTGAACTGATGTTGAACCAGGCAGTCAGCTGCTGCTCCAATACAGTATGAGGTGAGACGGTGAACTGAAGTTGAACCGGGCAGTCAGCTGCTGCTGCTCCAATACAGTATGAGGTGAGACGGTGAACTGATGTTGAACCGGGCAGTCAGCTGCTGCTGCTCCAATACAGTATGAGGTGAGACGGTGAACTGATGTTGAACCGGGCAGTCAGCTGCTGCTGCTCCAATACAGTATGAGGTGAGACGGTGAACTGATGTTGAACTGGACAGTCAGCTGCTGCTGCTCCAATACAGTATGAGGTGAGACGGGGAACTGATGTTGAACTGGGCAGTCAGCTGCTCCAATACAGTATGAGGTGAGACGGTGAACTGATGTTGAACAGGGCAGTCAGCTGCTGCTGCTCCAATACAGTATGAGGTGAGACGGTGAACTGAAGTTGAACCGGGCAGTCAGCTGCTGCTGCTCCAATACAGTATGAGGTGAGACTGTGAACTGATGTTGAACTGGGCAGTCAGCTGCTGCTGCTCCAATACAGTATGAGGTGAGACGGTGAACTGATGTTGAACCAGGCAGTCAGCTGCTGCTCCAATACAGTATGAGGTGAGACGGTGAACTGAAGTTGAACCGGGCAGTCAGCTGCTGCTGCTCCAATACAGTCAGTACAGAGTCAATGTGGAGGCTATATACAGGGGGTACCGGTACAGAGTCAATGTGGAGGCTATATACAGGGTGTTACGGTACAGAGTCAATGTGGAGGCTATATACAGGGGGTACCGGTACAGAGTCAATGTGGAGACTATATACAGGGGGTACCGGTACAGAGTCAATGTGGAGACTATATACAGGAGGTACCGGTACAGAGTCAATGTGGAGGCTATATACAGGGTGTTACGGTACAGAGTCAATGTGGAGGCTATATACAGGGGGTACCGGTACAGAGTCAATGTGGAGGCTATATACAGGAGGTACCGGTACAGAGTCAATGTGGAGATTATATACAGAGGGTACAAAGTCAATGTGGAGACTATATACAGGGAGTACCGGTATAGAGTCGATGTGGAGACTATATACAGGGGGTACCGGTACAGAGTCAATGTGGAGACTATATACAGGGGGTACCGGGACAGAGTCAATGTGGAGACTATATACAGGGGGTACCGGTACAGAGTCAATGTGGAGACTATATACAGGGGGTACCGGTACAGAGTCAATGTGGAGACTATATACAGGGGGTACCGGTACAGAGTCAATGTGCGGGGGCACCGGTTAGTCGAGGTAATTGAGGTAATATGTAAATGTAGGTAGAGTTATTAAAGTGGCTATGCATAGATAATAACAGACAGTGGAGGGGGTGGAGCCTTCCTCTGACACCGCCTGGTATAGAGGTCCTGGATTGCAGGAAGCTTGGCCCAAGTGATGTACTGCGCTGTACGCACTACCCTCTGTAGTGCCTTGCGGTCGGAGGCCGAGCAGTTGCCATACCAGGCAGGGATGCAACCAGTCAGGATGCTCTCGATGGTGCAGCTGTAGAACCTTTTGAGGATCTGAGGACCCATGCCAAATATTTTCAGTCTCCTGAGGGGGAATAGGTTTTGTCGTGCCCTCTTCACGACTGTCTTGGTGTGCTTGGACCATGATAGTTTGGGGCCCCTGTGTTGAGGATCAGCGTTGCGGATGTGTTGTTACCTACCCTTAAAAACCACAAGAAAAATTCAATTTCACATAAATAAGGATATTTAATATTTTCATATTCAGAAGTCAGAACTCATCACCTGCTATGTAAAAGAGACAGAAGAATGCACAATGGTCAATGCTATCCGGGATCCTTGGGACATCCCTACCCTAAACCCTAACCATAACCATTTTAACTGTCAACTTCAACAGGCTAGGGACATCTCAAGGATGTATTTCTACCTGAAAATACATGATCTAAGTGATTGATAGTTGGTATTCAGCAGTCATAAAGCCTTATTTACTTTAATGAACTACTAAAATAGTGATTTTGTCAGACAGCATAGACAGCAGCTCTACACTTTATTGACTGACTCTGAAGACCCAGTGAGGGTGGAGCTCAGTCAGAGAGCTGTTGAGGGACTGGTTAGGAAGAACACTTCTACAGCCGGAGGTGAGAGGTCACACAAGTTTTAGATGGTAAATATTTATGTTCACTTACCTGTTCATCACAGAAGCAAAAGGTAATATGTTCCATCATCCATGTTTATTTACATTAGTGCAAATTGTCCACTGATACTGGTGCAATTTCTCACCCATTTGGCTGTATGAAAGTTAATTTCCCCTCAGGCACACACATTTGTTCTTTGATATTATGAAGGTAATTTGTGTAGAATGTACTTTCCCCCACATCTCTTTACATTGCTTATGCATATTTGATGGCCTGACTGCGTCAAAGGCTCATCCTGTTAGATCTGAACCTAATGGAGCTTAGTGTGATCAGATGACAGAAGTCACATTTAGGTGCCAGGTGTAACTGAGGCCATAGATGCTCCATATCCATTACTTTGAGTGTTTTATATAATATGACTAAATGTGTTTCTGTGTTGCAGGGGCAGTCAGGAAATGGAACAGCAAGGCCACAGAACATGACATAAGCAGAGCTTTGGGAGACCACCTCAAGCCCCTGGTAGAGCCGGGGGTGGTGTTTACCACTCCACCACACCTTCAGCAGGCTGGAAAAGTGATACTGATTTTTATATTAAGATGGACCAAGAGTCTGTTGATTGTCAGTCATTGGGTTCATTTGTTTCGCAATATGTTAAATTCAAATCAAGCTTTAATTACACAGCACATGTCAGACATGGATGCAACACAATGGCTTCACAGGAAAAAACAAGGAGAAATATTTAATAGATAAACATTAGAGGATAAAAAAACAGAAGACAACAACAACTGATAACTGAAAGACTAATGAACATTGTAATGAATGAACAAGGAAATGCCATTGATTCAAATATAAACAATATGATGCTATATCCAACCCAACCCAAAATATAAGCTTGTTTTTTTAGGAGGGGTTCTGAAAGACATTATGGGGGTGTCTACTGGAAGTTGACTAGTAACAACAACTGGGACCTAAAACACACCCACCATGAGACCCACTAAATCAGCCCAAGAAGAGGAAAACAAAAACCCACACCAAACTTAAAGACAGGAAGCAAACCAAAAAGGTGGAGCAACTAAAGGTGTTGACTCTCCAAATCTATCAAGACAACTGGATCACTGGGCCAGACACTCTTAAATAGAACCTGGACCAGCTCAGGTGAAACACCTTCCCACTAACGAGATGGACAAGCAGCACAGGTGTAACACATACTGACTAACGAGGTGACACCAATCAGTGCGTCCTACGTGCTAACGAGCTATACGTGCTAAAGTCCAACCTCAAAACATAAATGGAAAAACCAAAGCCTGTAACACCTTCCCCCCTAAGACAACAAATATATCCTATATTTTTGTTGGACAAGTTTGCTCACCCCCAACAGAAAACAACTTCCATTTCACATTATAATCAACTACAATGCTTCACCAATATAAACATAGTGTCTACTGGTTGTCAACAATTAAAAACAAGAAAAAACAAATTTCTAAATAATAATATACAATAGTATTATTTTTTAAATCCTTTTTCTTTCAATAGAATCCTAAAACCCACTAGCCCCCAAAAAACTAGTCTCCAATACGGAAAAACGTGCCGTCAAAATAAATTGTGATCCATGGCAACGCACTGGCTAAAAGCAAAACTTGTTGACTGCCCACCCTTGAGACAATCAGCAACCAACTCCTGCAATATCCGTAGTAACTTTCCACATGAATTGTAAATATCAAAACCAAATGTTCACCCCTTTGTTAATATGTATTGGCAATACTTCACTTAATGTGAGGCATGGAATAATAAAACATGTATCTTTTGTCAGGCTGAATGTTTGAAATATGAGGTGATTTGAGTCATGCTTCTTCAGTAGTGGAATAAAGACAATTAGCATTTGAATGTTGTAAAGAAATACTGGAGTGATGTCAGATTGTTAATACAATTGATTATAGACCAATTTATTATACTGCTTTCATGTGTGTATATACATTTACATTTAAGTCATTTAGCAGACGCTCTTATCCAGAGCGACTTACAAATTGGTGCATTCACCTTATGACATCCAGTGGAACAGCCACTTTACAATAGTGCATCTAAATCTTTTAAGGGGGGGGGGGGGGGTGAGAAGGATTACTTTATCCTATCCTAGGTATTCCTTACATCCTAGGTATTCCTATCCTAGGTATTCCTTACATCTGCAACAATATATACACAAACATCTGCAACAATTATCATATTACATGTATTTTTTTAAACAAGCAGCTTTTTCAACTTGTAGAAAACAGCTGGCTACATTTTGAAGTGCTGCATTTTGATTAAAGTGGGTCACCAACGCAGTAAGTGTAACACAGCTCTTTTTTTGTTAAATAATACTCTTTCAATTCAGAGCCTGGATTTTCCCCTGAGGCTAATATCCATATCATGCTGCAATCAATTGAACAGGGCAAAGGAAAAGGTAGAACATCACTGAAATACTCCTTCTACAATGTTAAAACATTCTACATTGTGAAATTATTAAAATACTCCTACTACAATGTTAAAACATTCTACATTGTGACATCATTAAAATACTCCTACTACAATGTTAAAACATTCTACATTGTGACATCATTAAAATACTCCTACTACAATGTTAAAACATTCTACATTGTGACATCATTAAAATACTCCTACTACAATGTTAAAACAATCTACATTGTGACATTATTTCATTGATATCATGAAACAACTTCATGTATGCATTTTTTTATGTTTGATCAGAGATCTTTTATCAGAGTATCTCTTATCACATTGATCACAGCTAAAAGGTTTCTCTCCTGTATGTGTTCTCTGGTGTGAAGTCAGCTGGCTAGATGTAGGAAAACTCTTCTCACAATGATTACAACTATAAGGTTTCTCTCCTGTGTGTATTCTCTGGTGTTTGGTCAGAGCTCCAGATTGACTAAAACTCTTCCCACATTGATTACAGCTATAAGGTTTCTCTCCTGTGTGTGTTCTCTGGTGTATCTTCAGATGGCTAGATGCTGTAAAACTCTTCCCACAGTGACCACAGCTAAAATGTTTCTCTCCTGTGTGTATTCTCTGGTGATTGGTCAGAGCTCCAGATTGACTAAAACTCATCCCACATAGATCACAGCTATAAGGTTTCTCTCCTGTGTGTATTCTCCAGTGCACTGTCAGATCGCTAGATGTAGTAAAACTCTTCCCACATTGATCACAGCTAAAAGGTTTCTCTCCTGTGTGTGTTCTCTGATGTATTTTAAGTTCTGATGAAGATTTGCAACCTTTCCCACAGTCAGAGCAGAAGTGAGATTTCTTCCCTGTGGTTCTCTGCTGGTGTTTCTTGAGGTGTTTTGACGTGGAGAGACTCTTCTCTGCCTCATCAGCATCATGATGTTGTTGAGGCTCCCCAGAGGATCCACGATAGTCACGTCTCTCTCCTGTGTGAACAACAAGTCAGACAGATGGTTAAAAGCCCACAACAGCAGAAATCCACTGTAAAAGGTGATGCCAACAGCGTAGCCATGATGTTGTACAACAATTGACGTCTGCCCTTGGTTCACTCCAGACTTGACTGCCCTTGACCAGCACAAAAACACCCTGTGGTGTACTGCACTAGCATCGAATATTCCCCGCGATATGAAACTTTCAGGGAAGTCAGAAACCAATACACACGGTCAGTTTGAAAAAGCTAGCCTTTACTTTCCTAACAGAAATATGCATCCTGCAGCACTAATTCCAAAAAGTTTTGGGACACTGTAAAGTCCATGGAAAATAAGAGTAACTCCTCCCAGCTGCCCACTGCACTGAGGCTAGGAAACACTGTCACCACTGATAAATCCACGACAATAGAGCAATTCAATAAGCATTTTTCTACGGCTGGCCATGCTTTCCACCTGGCTACCCCAACCCCGGCTAACAGCTCTGCACACCACGCAGCAACTTGCCCAAGCTCCCCCCGCTTCTCCTTCACCCAAATCCAGACAGCTGATGTTCTGAAAGAGCTGCAAAATCTGGATGCCTAAAAATCAGCTGGGCTAGACAATCTGGACCCTCTCTTCCTAAAATTATCTGCCACCATTGTTGCAACCCCTATTACTGGTCTGTTCAACCTCTCTTTCGTATCGTCTGAGATTCCTAAAGATCTGAAAGCTGCCGCGGTCATCCCCCTCTTCAAAGGGGGTGACACTCTAGACCCAAACTGTTGTAGACCTATATCCATCCTGCCCTGCCTTTCTAAAGTCTTTGAAAGCCAAGTGAACAAACAGATGACCGACCATTTCGAATCCCACCGTACCTTCTCCGCTATGCAAGCTGGTTTCCGAGCTGGTCACGGGTGCACCTCAGCCACGCTCAACGTCCTAAACGATATCAAAACCGCCATCGATAAAAGACAGTACTGTGCAGCTGTCTTCATCAACCTGGCCAAGGCTTTCGACTCTGTCAATCACCGTATTCTTATCGGCAGACTAAACAGCCTTGGTTTCTCAAATGACTGCCTCGCCTGGTTCACCAACTACTTCTCTGATGGAGTTCAGTGTGTCAAATCGGAGGGCCTGTTGTCCGGACCTCTGGCAGTCTCTATGGGGGTGCCACAGGGTTCAATTCTCAGGCTGACTCTCTGTATATATCAATGATGTAACTCTTGCTGTGGGTGTTTCTCTGATCCACCTCTACGCAGCCGACACCATTCTGTATACATCTGGCCCTTCTTTGGACACTGTGTTAACAAACCTCCATACGAGCTTCAACGCCATACAACACTCCTTCCGTGGCCTCCAACTGCTCTTATATGCTAGTAAAACTAAATGCATGCTCTTCAACCGATCGCTGCCCGCATCCGCCCGCCCGACAAGCATCACTACTCTGGACTAGAGGTCGACCGATTATGATTTTTCAATGCCCGATACCGATTATTGGAGGACAAAAAAAGCCGATACCGATTAATCGGACGATTTATTTAAAAAAAAATGTTTTTAAATATATATATATATATATCATACACACACACACATTTTTGTAATAATGACAATTGCAACAATACTGAATGAACAATGAACACTTTTATTTTAACTTAATATAATACATAAATACACACACACACACACAGCTCTGAAGTGACAATGATACTGAAGAGTCTGCTTAGGAGACAAATACTCTCAACTGTTTGAATAAAAATGTAGTTTAAGTTACCTGTGATGAATGTTGAAAACAAAAACCTTAATTTCTATGTGCAGGAAATCCTATTTTAATAATGGGCATGGTAAGAATTGACAACCAAAGTGCGAGTCATAATTCCCATGACATCTAGCAAAAAGCGGTTCCTTCATTTATTGCATAGGATATTTTTAGATTCACTTAAAATAAGGTCTGTGTTTCGTGTAGGCTTACATCACCGTGCCAATTTTATAACTGTGTAGATATCCATAGGACAAGGTAACTCTGATCAATATTGGCTAAATATAAGCGAAGATTGAAAAAAATTATAGAGTGGATTTATGAAAATATGTTGACAAACGTTACCTTATCCTAGTGAGATTTACACGGGTATCAAAACGTCGAGGCGGTTTAAGCCTGCACGAAACCCAGACATTATTTGAAGTAGATCAAGACATTCTCTATGGAAGACAAGAACGGTAAAATAACGAAGGAACCCCTTTCAAATTCAGCCGCAAGTTATTACAGGAATTATAACGCGTCGACTATTTCTCTCTAAACCATATACCTTTGACTACCTTTGAACTAAAATTAGTTCGCAAAGAGTCAGGCGGCCCAAACTGTTGCATATACCCTGACTCTGCATGCAATGAACGCAAGAGAAATGACACAATTTCACCTGGTTAATATTTCCTGCTAACCTGGATTTCTATTAGCTAAATATGCAGGTTTAAAAAGATATACTTGTGTATTGATTTTAAGAAAGGCATTGATGTTTATGGTTAAGTACACATTGGAGCAATGACAGTCATTGATTGATTGTTTTTTATAAGATAAGTTTAATGCTAGCTAGCAACTTACCTAAGCTTACTGCATTCGCCAACAGGCAGGCTCCTCGTGGAGTGCAATGTAATCAGGTGTTAGAGCATTGGACTAGTTAACTGTAAGGTTGCAAGATTGTATCCCCCGAGCTGACAAGGTTAAAAATCTGTCGTTCTGCCCCGTTCCTCGGCCGTCATTGAAAATAAGAATGTGTTCTTAACTGACTTGCCTAGTTAAATAAAGATTAAATAAAAGGTGTAAAAAAAAATATATATATAAAAAAAAAATCCATCTGCAAATCGGCGCCCAAAAATACCGATTTCCGATTGTTATGAAAACTTGAAATCGGCCCCGATTAATCGGTCGACCTCTACTCTGGACGGTTCTGACTTAGAATATGTGGACAACTATAAATACCTAGGTGTCTGGTTAGACTGTAAACTCTCCTTCCAGACTCACATTAAGCATCTCCAATCCAAAGTTAAATCTAGAATCGGCTTCCTATTTCCTATAGCCTCCTTCACGCTGCCAAACATGGCCTCGTAAAACTGACTATCCTACCGATCCTTGACGTCGGTTATGTGATTCTACAAAGTATTGAAAAGTATTATTGGTGTGAATACAAGAACAATAACATACACCTACTGTAGGACCCATAACTTCACCTAACAGCATACATCTAATGTGGGACCCATAACTTCACCTAACAACATAGACCTACTGTAGGACCTATAACTTCACCTAACAACAACATAGACCTACTGTAGGACCCATAACTTCACCTAACAATAACATAGACCTACTGTAGGACCCATAACTTCACCTAACAACAACATACACCTACTGTAGGACCCATAACTTCACCTAACAGCATACACCTACTGTAGGACCCATAACTTCACCTAACAATAACATAGACCTACTGTAGGACCCATAACTTCACCTAACAACAACATAGACCTACTGTAGGACCTATAACTTCACCTAACAACAACATAGACCTACTGTAGGACCCATAACTTCACCTAACAATAACATAGACCTACTGTAGGACCCATAACTTCACCTAACAATAACATAGACCTACTGTAGGACCCATAACTTCACCTAACAATAACATAGACCTATGACTATATATAATTTAATATTTACAGGTGAAACATGGAAACTAAAATGTCTTTGTCATGACATTTCATAACCTGATCACCAGATAATATTGTGAATAATCCCACTAGGCTACTCTGTAATGTGATGTCATTCTAAAATGTCCTGAATAACGGAAAATAGTTCTGTGTGTAGTACAACAGCCTATCCATCAAGGAATAGTTCTCTCTCTACACATGAGCTAAGTATCTCCGTGTCTAAACAGACCAATGGGACCCTACTGTAAATCAAGCAGACAATAACACATTATAAACATCAATTTGTTAGGGATGTTGGATCCAACGTGGAGCACAGCATAACTGCCTTTACCAGAGTAATGAATGAAGAAGCACTTTGGTTGTTGCATGTCGTGATGTTTGTCATGTGACTGGCATTCAGAAAATGATTTCCTGGATCAGCTGATGATAGTTGAACATGTGACTGTTACTAAATTGCTACAGTATTAAGAATTATGTGTAGTTATTGAACCAGTTATATGCATATCATATTTTCTGGGCCCGAGTAGCAGGCAGTTTAATTTGGGCACACTTTTCATCCAAAATTCCAAATGCTGCCCCCTACCCTAGAGAAGTTAAGCTTGAGACCTTGGGTCTCGACCCCGCCCTGTGCAACTGGGTCCTGAACTTTCTGACCGGCTGCCCCCAGGTGGCGAAGGTAGGAAACAATATCGTCACCCCGTTGATCCTCAACACTGGGGCCCCACAAGGGTGCGTTCTGAGCCCTCTCCTGTACTCCCTGTTCACCCATGACTGTGTGGCCATGCACGCATCCAACTCAATCATCAAGTTGGCAGAAAACGCTACAGTGGTCGGCTTGATTACCAACAACAACGAGACGGCCTACAGGCAGGAGGTGAGGGCCCTCGGAGTGTGGTGTCAGGAAAATAACCTCTCACTCAACATCAACGAAACAAAGGAGATGATCGTGGACTTCAGGAAACTGCAGAGGGAGCAGTAGTCAGTAGTGGAGAAGGTGGAACGTTTTTAGTTCCTCGGCGTACACATCACAGACAAACTGAAATGGTCCACCCACACAGACAGTGTGGTGAAGAAGGCGCAACAAAAACTCTTCAACCTCAGGAGGCTGAAGAAATTTGTCTTGTCACCGAACACACTCACAAACTTTTACAGACGCACAATCGAGAGCATCCTGTCGGGCTGTATCACCGCCTGGTATGGCAACTGCACCGCCCTCAACCGCAAGACCCTCCAGAGGGTGGTCCGGTCTGCACAACGCATCACCGGGGCAAACTACCTGCCCTCCAGGACACCTACACCACTCGATGTCACAGGAAGGCCAAAAAGATCATCAAGGACAACAACCACCCGAGCCACTGCCTGTTCACACCGCTATCATCCAGAAGGCGAGGTCAGTACAGTTGCATCAAAGCTGGGACCGAGAGACTGAAAAACAGCTTATATCTCAAGGCCATCAGACTGTTAACCTACCATCACTAACATTGAGAGGCTGCTGCCAACATACAGACTCAATCTCTGGCCACTTTAATAAATGGACTTAATAAAAATGTATCTCTAGTCACTTTAAATAACGCAACTTTAATAATGTTCACATATCCTACATTACTCTCATATGTATATACAGTATGTGTATATACTCATATGTATATACAGTATTCTATACCATCTACTGCATCTGCCTATGACGCACGGCCATCGCTCATCCATGTATTTATATGTACATATTCTTATTCATCCCTTACATTTGTGTGTATAAGGTAGTTGTTGTGAATTTGTTAGATTACTTGTTAGATATTACTGCATTGTCGGAACTAGAAGCACAAGCATTTCGCTACAGTCGCATTAACATCTGCTAACCATGTGTATGTGACCATTAACATCTGCTAACCATGTGTATGTGACCATTAACATCTGCTAACCATGTGTATGTGACCATTAACATCTGCTAACCATGTGTATGTGACCATTAACATCTGCTAACCATGTGTATGTGACCATTAACATCCGCTAACCATGTGTATGTGACCATTAACATCCGCTAACCATGTGTATGTGACCATTAACATCTGCTAACCATGTGTATATGACCATTAACATCTAGTAACATGTGTATGTGACCATTAACATCTGCTAACCATGTGACCAATAACATCTGCTAACCATGTGTATGTGACCATTAACATCCGCTAACCATGTGCATGTGACCATTAACATCCGCTAACCATGTGTATGTGACCATTAACATCCGCTAACCATGTGTATGTGACCATTAACATCTGCTAACCATGTGTATGTGACCATTAACATCTAGTAACATGTGTATGTGACCATTAACATCTGCTAACCATGTGACCAATAACATCTGCTAACCATGTGTATGTGACCATTAACATCCGCTAACCATGTCTATGTGACCATTAACATCCGCTAACCATGTGTATGTGACCATTAACATCCGCTAACCATGTGTATGTGACCATTAACATCCGCTAACCATGTGTATGTGACCATTAACATCCGCTAACCATGTGTATGTGACCATTAACATCCGCTAACCATGTGTATGTGACCATTAACATCCGCTAACCATGTATATGTGACCATTAACATCCGCTAACCATGTGTATGTGACCATTAACATCCGCTAACCATGTGTATGTGACCATTAACATCCGCTAACCATGTGTATGTGACCATTAACATCCGCTAACCATGTGTATGTGACCATTAACATCCGCTAACCATGTGTATGTGACCATTAACATCCGCTAACCATGTGTATGTGACCATTAACATCCGCTAACCATGTGTATGTGACCATTAACATCCGCTAACCATGTGTATGTGACCATTAACATCCGCTAACCATGTGTATGTGACCATTAACATCCGCTAACCATGTGTATGTGACCATTAACATCCGCTAACCATGTGTATGTGACCATTAACATCCGCTAACCATGTGTATGTGACCATTAACATCCGCTAACCATGTGTATGTGACCATTAACATCCGCTAACCATGTGTATGTGACCATTAACATCCGCTAACCATGTGTATGTGACCATTAACATCCGCTAACCATGTGTATGTGACCATTAACATCCGCTAACCATGTGTATGTGACCATTAACATCCGCTAACCATGTGTATGTGACCATTAACATCCGCTAACCATGTGTATGTGACCAATAACATTTGATTTGACCTGACCCCGCAGCAAGTTTTGTCAATTTATTCATTGTCTTTTGTTTGTCAATGTTGACGCACACCTGATTACACATATAGTAGTAGGATTAGTCTACCTGGTTATACATATTGAGGTAGGACTAGTCTAACTGGTTACACATACAGAAGTAGGACTAGTCTACCTGGTTACACATATAGAAGTAGGACTAGTCTACCTGGTTACACATATAGAAGTAGGACTAGTCTACCTGGTTACACATATAGAAGTAGGACTAGTCTACCTGATTACACATATAGTAGTAGGACTAGTCTACCTGATTACACATATAGTAGTAGGATTAGTCTACCTGGTTACACATATAGAGGTAGGACTAGTCTACCTGGTTACACATATAGAGGTAGGACTAGTCTACCCGATAACACATATAGAAGTAGGACTAGTCTACCTGGTTACACATATAGAAGTAGGACTAGTCTACCTGATTACACATATAGAAGTAGGACTAGTCTACCTGGTTATACATATAGTAGTAGGACTAGTCTACCTGATTACACTTATAGAAGTAGGACTAGTCTACCTGGTTATACATATAGTAGTAGGACTAGTCTACCTGGTTATACATATAGTAGTAGGACTAGTCTACCTGGTTACACATATAGAAGTAGGACTAGTCTACCTGGTTACACATATAGAAGTACGACTAGTCTACCTGGTTACACATATAGAAGTAGGACTAGTCTACCTGGTTACACATATAGAGGTAGGACTAGTCTACCTGTCCTGAGCACAAATGTAGGCCTATAAATATGCCCATTTGGGGATGTCTGATTGTGAGTTGTGGAGCTTCTCAAAGTAATGTTTTTTTTCCACCTCAAACAGCAAGTAATCAAAGTCTAAATCAAAATCAATTGCAAATGATAATAGTTCCTCAAAGTATTTGTAAAATATTTCCAGCTCTCGCCCTTTCGATAACCACTCGGCACGAAAGGGAAAAACGTAATGCGCTGATCCAGTGGAAATAAAATATAAAAATATAAAATACCTGATTACTTCTTATCCCTTTCACAAATAGCCTACAGCTGTGTCGGTCGAGAACTCACAGGCACGGGAAACTGAGGGCCCAGAATATTTTATACAATGTTTCAAGTTCGTTATGGACAGGCCATGTGATTTATAGGACATCTATTTGCAATGTTTTTATTTGTTGGCTTTACATAGGCTAGTTTTTACATAAATGGCAATGGCAATAAAAGTTACTTTTAGATTTGTATAATTTTCATTTAGATAGAATGTAGATTAATCACAGACAATGATTGAGATACTATTATAAATGAAATTAAACTGTTCCAGTAAAATGTGAATATGAAAATCATAACTGTCACCAGATCAGTAGAAATGGTCAGATACATTTGCACTCCAAATGTAGGTTGCCGACTGCTTGTGTAGCCGATTACCAGTAAAGTCAGAATGTATGAAGGACAGCAGGAGGAGGTGGATCGGAAAGAGTTTGTTTCTTCTTCTGGTTGGGCGTTATTGATGTAATGGCATGGAAATAAATTGGCTGAATATTATACAATGACTTATCAACAGCTCTAACAATTTGACCCCCACAGGAAATCTTCACTGACAATTCTAGAATATACTATATAGCCTAGAAACCTGGTTAAACTATCATTATGACATCATGGATGAATTCTAGAATATACTATATATCCTAGAAACCTGGTTAAACTACCACTATGACATCATGGATGAATTCTAGAATATACTATATAGCCTAGAAACCTGGTTAAACTATCATTATGACATCATGGATGAATTCTAGAATATACTATATATCCTAGAAACCTGGTTAAACTACCACTATGACATCATGGATGAATTCTAGAATATACTATATATCCTGGAAACCTGGTTAAACTATAATTTTGACCTCATGGATGGTCAGTTCTTGTATTCATAGTGTAGTGAATTCAGGGGGTTGCCCTGAGCTGAACTCAAACCTGGGTCCAGCGACTGTCAAGCCAACACCTTACAACTGTTACGCCAAGATGTCTGAACTTTTTGACGAGGTCGCTAGGTGTTGGATTACGGTTGATACAATAGCTTTCTCTATGAATTTGAGCGTGGTTACATTTCTCCAGCCCCCATCCCTCAGCTGTTTACCAAACCAAGTCTCTGGGCAGCCATTTTGTTGCTGTTTAAATACTAAGTTGTCCCTTTAAAAAAGCCACACAACAATCAATCAACCAATAACAAAGCTGTAATTCCACCACTGTTTTGCTAATAAGATGATGGATGGGGCTGGAGAAATGTAACTACTTTCAAATTCATAGACAGACCTATGGATGCAAGGACTGACCATCCATGATATCAACATTATAGTTTCAACCATGTTGAGGCTATACAGTGTTGATTTACATTTTTTCTATACATTGGAGTAAAAAAGCTTATTTAGGGTTCTGATGGGGTACAACAGTTGAACTAAGCTCATGAGGCATGTGTTATATTCTTCAAGAATCAATGGCTATAAATAAATAATTTAAAAATCTAAATATGGATGTGGTAATTGCAGATTTCCCCTTTAACACCACACATCCTTCCAGTTCTCTGCTGCCAGTGACTGGAACGAATTTCAAAAATCGCTGAAGCTGGAGACTTATATTTCCCTCACCAACTTTAAACATCAGCTATCTGAGCAGCTAACCGATCGCTGCAGCTGTACATGTACTTTTCTGCTCTTTTGCACACCAGTATCTCTACTTGCACATCATCATCTGCTCATTTATCACTCCAGTGTTAATCTGCTAAATTGTAATTCTTCGCTACTATGGACTATTCATTGCCTACCTCATGCCTTTTGCACACACTATATATAGACTTTCTTTTTTTCTACTGTGTCATTGACTTGTTTATTGTGTTATTGGCTTGTTTATTGTTTATTCCATGTTATTCCATGTGTAACTCTATGTTGTTGTCTGTGTCACACTGCTTTGCTTTATCTTGGCCAGGTCGCAGTTGTAAATGAGAACTTGTTCTCAACTGGCCTACCTGGTTAAACTATCATTATGACATCATGGTCACCATGTTAAACTATCATTATGACATCATAGCCACCTGGTTAAATAAAAAAGTTCAACAACTGCAGAGTTTGTGCCTCTGTTTTTAAGGCAGTACTTACTTGTGTTAACCAGGGCCCGTTCATCGTTAGAACCATCGGATGCCTTAAGATGCGTTTGGGAAACCGAGTCCAGAAATCCAGTTTCCTCCTCTTCTTCCATCTCCTTTTTCAATGTGACAGTCATCTCCCTCTCCTCCTCCTTCACTCCAAAAACTGCACCCTCCTCTTTCTCTTCCTCCTCTTCTTTTACTGTAACATCCTCTTCCTCTTTCAATCTGAACGCGTCTTCCTCTTCTTTCACTGAAACGTCTTTCTCTTCTTCTTTCACTGTAACAGCCTCACCCTCTACTTCTTGTTTTACTGTGATATCCTTCTCTTCCTCCTCCTCTTTGACGAGAGCTTCTTTCTCCGTCCAGCAGTCCTCCTCTTCATTAACAAGAGAGTAGCTTAGTGACCTCATGGTTGGAGATGTTAGCTAGCTAGGCTAATGATAACTTAACCAGCCTGCTAGATGAATAATAAAAACAATACCGTAAATATGAAATTAAAACGGATAACTAACTAGGCGACAGAAGTGGTTTTAAAATACAGTGGCAAATATACACTAAAGCGTCTACAGAGCTTTATTGGTTCGTCTATTTTGTCTAGCACGCTACCGTGGTGGCTGACTAACTGTTGCTGCTGTTGAAAGAAGCGTTCCGTCCACTAGATTATACGTCACACTAGCAGCATTGCCTTAAAGTCGCAGACCGCAATCTGCTGACTGGAGTGGGTAACGCAGTTGAGTAAAATGTAAATTTAATTTTCAGACAAAAAATTAAAGGGTAGGAATCAGGGAATTGGCTAGTCCTAAAATATTAATTTTAAACTAAATAAATCAATATCAGTCAATATATTTTTTCTGTGATTTCCTATTTCGTCAACCATTCCATCGCGTCTTAAACATCTTACCGGCACTAGGACCGGGGGAGGGGGAGGCTGCTGCTCGCTAGTGACTGTTAGACTTTCTTCAGCAAAGATGGCGGACAGAAGTACTAGGAGAGAGGTGTACGCCTACACAGAACTGAATCAAAGATGGTGGACAGAAATACTAGGAGAGAGGGGTAACCCTACAAAGAACTGAAATGGATCAAAGATGGCGGACAGAAATACTAGGAGAGAGGGGAACCCCTACACAGATCTGAACTGAATACTAGGATGGAAGCAAATGTAAGGGATTATAACGTCATAACGAATCATGCAAAAAACATGTACAGTTGACAGGAATGTTAGTTCATGTAGAGACAAACGATTATGCATTTTTTTATCATAAAGTTCACTTATGAAAATCGCGATTTAGCAAGGTAGCTGACATTAACCAGCTAGCTGACTAGCTAACATTAGCCAGCTAGCTGACCCAGCTAACATTAGCCAGCTAGCTGACTAGCTTTATGGGTGTTGTGACATGAGTATGAAATTGTAATTCTGGTTGTTTTAGGGACTCCTGAAACAACCAGCAAACCAGGCGGTTGATTTGTGAAACAGTGGATGTCTAGAATCTAGCTAGCTGAAGAATTTACTGCAAATTGAATGTACAATTTTGTAAGCTTGCCTTGCTGATATTTACCATGCAGATAGATGAAATAACGTAGCTAGCTATGTTCTTGCTTATTGTGCAGTGGATGATTAAAATCCCTGTATGCCCATCGATGTGTAGCTAGCTATCTAGCCGATCTGTGTATGGACCCAACCGTTTGGTATACATATTAGTTCAGAACCTAGCTATGAACCTCAGCTATCACAGCCAGTTGTATCAACTTCAAAACAGCCTGAATGACATTAATGAAGCCTATGGATTGAGTAGAATATAATATCATGTTGTGCCAAGGATGCAAGTCGTATATACATGTAGTTATTACCATGCATGAGATCCCCACATTGTAGCCTGTACATTTAATATATTCACTGATCATGTACTCTACCTTGGCAAATAAAGGTGCAGTTTAGGTATGAATGTCTTTGAGATAATTTTTCAGTCATATCCAATACCAGGAGTATCAAATTCCAGTCTTTGAATGACGCTGTATCTTCATGTATGTATTACAATTATACACTTCAACAGTGTTTACCAATCTTGGTCCTGGGACATCAATGGTTACACATTGTAACTAATAGACTAGAAACAGGATTTAACTAGTTCTTTCATATATACAGAAATATAATGTTAAAAACCAGAACACTACACTTCCTATGCATCATGTAAATACTCCAACACCGGTTCATCTCAATATCTAATGCCCTTCATCTGCATTGATCTGATAAACACAGGATAGGTGGAGTATTTCATCACATTACACTTCATTTCAACCAGTAGAGAATGTGAAACGCTTTATTGAAAAGCTCATTATCCAAGTGTTATAAATACAAGTTCAATCAATCAATCAATTTTATTTTATATAGCCCTTCGTACATCAGCTAATATCTCGAAGTGCTGTACAGACACCCAGCCTAAAACCCCAAACAGCTAGTAATGCAGGTGTAGAAGCACGGTGGCTAGGAAAAACTCCCTAGAAAGGCCAAAACCTAGGAAGAAACCTAGAGAGGAACCAGGCTATGAGGGGTGGCCAGTCCTCTTCTGGCTGTGCCGGGTGGAGATTATAACAGAACTATGCCAAGATGTTCAAAAATGTTCATAAGTGACAAGCATGGTCAAATAATAATCATGAATAATTTTCAGTTGGCTTTTCATAGCCGATCATCAAGAGTTGAAAAACAACAGGTCTGGGACAGGTAGCGGTTCCATAACCGCAGGCAGAACAGCTGAAACTGGAATAGCAGCAAGGCCAGGCGGACTGGGGACAGCAAGGAGTCACCACGGGCGGCAGTCCCGACGCATGGTCCTAGGGCCCAGGTCCTCCGAGAGAAAGAAAGAGAGAAGGAGAAAATTAGAGAGAGCCAAGATTTTCAAAATTTCCATAAATGACAAGCATGGTCAAATAATAATCAGGAATAAATCTCAGTTGGCTTTTCATAGCCGATCATTAAGAGTTGAAAACAGCAGGTCTGGGACAGGTAGGGGTTCCATAACCGCAGGCAGAACAGTTGAAACTGGAATAGCAGCAAGGCCAGGCGGACTGGGGACAGCAAGGAGTCACCACGGCCGGTAGTCCCGACGTATGGTCCTAGGGCTCAGGTCCTCCGAGAGAAAGAAAGAGAGAACGAGAGAATTAGAGAGAGCATACTTAAAATTCACACAGGACACTGGATAAGACAGGAGAAGTACTCCAGGTAACCAACTGACCCTAGCCCCCCGACACAAACTACTGCAGCATAAATACTGGAGGCTGAGACAGGAGCGGTCAGGAGACACTGTGGCCCCATCCGAAGAAACCCCCGGACAGGGCCAAATAGGAAGGATATAAGTTCAATCTGTCCTTCAATGCACATCTGTTGTGCATTATAAAAACAGAGGAAGAATGAGGAGGTGGAGAGAGAGGTGTAAAAGACAGAAAGGGAAAGAGGTAAGCACATAGGAGCAGGGAAGGCAGCACATGATTAATGAATCACAGTGCTACATAAATATTCTCTCAGTTCATCACAATTACATAACAGTGTCTCTCGTTGGCCTAAAGGTTATCTTAAAAGCAGGTGAGGTGGCGATGATGGGACTGGGGGTTGGCATCCTCTCACATCAAAACATATCTGTAGGAGGCCAGTAGGAGGCACTCTTTCCTCTGGTCTAAAAAAAAATATCCCAATGCCCCAGGGCAGTGATTGGGGACACTGCCCTGTGTAGGGTGCCATCTTTCGGATGGGACGTTAAACGGGTGTCCTGACTCTCTGAGGTCATTAAAGATCCCATGGCACTTATCGTAAGAGTAGGGGTGTTAACCCCGGTGTCCTGGCTAAATTCCCAATCTTGCCCTCAAACCATCACGGTCACCTAATAATCCCCAGTTTACAATTGGCTCATTCATCCCCCTCCTCTCCCCTGTAACTATTCCCCAGGTCGTTGCTGCAAATGAGAACGTGTTCTCAGTCAACTTACCTGGTAAAATAACGGAAAATGAATATCTGCAGACGAGAGACAGATGGAGAGAGAGAGCATGTTTAAGCCTTGTGTTTTTATTTTTTTATTCTAACATTGTTAGTCATCAATCAGGAGGTGAAATGCAAAACTGACCTGGGATCATTAACTCTGGGATTACTGCATCTATCTGTATTTCAATGTAAAGCATCTCTTTAATAATACTTCCTGTATAATATAAACTGACCTGGGATCATTAACTCTGGGACTACTGCATCTATCTGTATTTCAATGTAAAGCATCTCTTTAATAATACTTCCTGTATAATATAAACTGACCTGGGATCATTAACTCTGGGACTACTGCATCTCTGTCTGTATTTCAATGTAAAGCATCTCTTTAATAATACTTCCTGTATAATATAAACTGACCTGGGATCATTAACTCTGGGACTACTGCATCTATCTGTATTTCAATGTAAAGCATCTCTTTAATAATACTTCCTGTATAATATAAACTGACCTGGGATCATTAACTCTGGGACTACTGCATCTCTCTGTATTTCAATGTAAAGCATCTCTTTAATAATACTTCCTGTATAATATAAACTGACCTGGGATCATTAACTCTGGGACTACTGCATCTCTGTCTGTATTTCAACGTAAAGCATCTCTTTAATAATACTTCCTGTATAATATAAACTGACCTGGGATCATTAACTCTGGGACTACTGCATCTCTGTCTGTATTTCAATGTAAAGCATCTCTTTAATAATAATTCCTGTTGACCTGACCAAGTGACCTCTCACCTCTGATCATGCTGTGCCCTCGATGTAGCCAGTTCAGATGCAGGAGGGGTTCACCGACACAGCTGATATAACCTAGAGGATTTAGGGAGAAGGGGAGAGAGGGATGAAGTGAAGGAGAGAGACTGTTATTGAGAAAATAAGGTAATTAAAGCCACAGTGTTCAACAGGAATCTGTGTGTGGCCTCACCTGGTGTCCACACCACACTAAGTGGCTGCAGAGTACTTTATGCTGAAAAACATGAACGGACACACAAGGACAAACAATATAGCGTAGTTATAGAAATAATGAAGTGTCTTACTATTCTCCATGGTTGACCCTCTTGCCTATTCTTTGAAGGTGGAAGGAGCCACAGTTATACACCTGAACCTGCTTACTGCACAACACAATCCATCAATCAGATTGATACATGAGTGTGTAGGTGTGGGTTATAGGGTGTCTAATTGCTCTACATTTCTTCAATATGGGTGATTTAAAACAGCCTGTTTTGTTTTTGCACAGACATCACACCCTTACCTAAACAGCACCCTCGCCTGAGAAGTAGAAATCAAAGGGAGAGAAACTGTGAATTGAATAACTGCAGTTGACATAGCTAAGTAAATGGAAGAATACTCTTATTGCAATGTGATTGGCTCTTAAAAGAGCCTTTGGTTGTGCATAGTGCAGTCTATGGTGTTGCCAGGGAACAGCACCCTCGTTAAAGAAGTAGGAGGTGAAGATCTCCTGCACACGGATTGCCTCTCTTGCTGCGTTGTTGGACCCCATCCTTGAAACATCCTGCAGAGCAGCAGACTCCTCCTCTGGGACACGGCGGCGAGCTGCAGATCCCCTCCTGGTCCTCGTGTCCATCCTCATGAAGTTACGCAGGACACAGGTAGCCTTCACACATCTGAATTCCTCCAGGAGGCAGTCCCAGATGACCCTGGTCACCCAACTTTGCAGTGCCCTACACGGCAACTGTAGGCAATCGTTTTGAAGGAATCTCCAGTTACAAGGTATCTGTAGGAATATGGAAGACAATGTCATTATTAGACTTTTACATCAACAGGTCATTGTGGATTACTAAAGTATAATATCCCTGATAACAAATCATGATAACATTGGATTGATAGATGCACGGGCACACATATGTACATGTGTAGCATGTGACAATAACAGGATCATATCAAGGATGACATCACAAATGAATACATAAATACCACTTGAAGCTTGATGATGAGTTGATCATTTGAATCAGCTGTGCAGTGCTGAGGCAAAAACAACAATGTGCCTCTTTGAGTCCCCAGGACTGAGAACCACTGCTCTTCATTGGGACCTCTTCATATGTAGACTGGCTTTCATAGCGCTCTTTATCTGAGGACAGAAAACCTCACAAGAAACAGACTTCATTATAGTCAAATTACACCACACTGAATATTATGTTACTATTATCTCCGTCCTCACTTCTAGGGACAGGAACTACACAAAAGTACCTGCCCTATCCAGAATAGCCTCCTCTCTCACTGACAGCCGGGGCTGCTATCCTTTCACCCTCCATGGCTGTTAGCTAGCTACCTACAAATGCATTTTGGAGTTTGTTTCTTACAGTGATAAATACATCAGGATAGATAGCTAATATGAAGTTAGGTAAGTCAGCTGGTGATATTTCATTCACGTTTCTATCTATCTATACAGTATTTGAAGTTGGTTAGATAGCTAGCTAATATGAAGTTAGGTAGATGGTGATATTTAATTCACTTAGCTATCTATCTATACAGTATTTGCTAGCCAACTAGCTAGCTCATTTAGCAGCTCATTTGAGTTAGCCTGCACTGTAGCTGGTTAGCTAATAATACATCGTTGTTTTTACATTTTCAAAATCTATTTACTTACTTGAATAGGTTCTCCCAGCCATGTGGACAACTGGAAACAGGGCAGCAAAGTTTGTCCCCAGAGCGTTTTAGAGGATATTACTTTTGAACTATGAACCCATTTAATAACCAGACCTTCATACAAACTTGCTCTGCTGAATTCTTGACGGAGTCACAACGGGCGGCCTAAGCGGCATCTTGTCCATCTGCTGACTGGACGCAGTTGACGAAAATTTACATTTTATTTTCAGACAACAAGTTAAAGTGTAGGAAGCATGAGTTTTTACTCACCAGTGTAACAACACAGTGTGGTTAAAGACTTAGTAACTTAGTTGTAGTCACGATCTGGTTACCTACAAGGACAAACAGTTATGTTTTTTGTTTTAAATGTACAAAATTTAAATTAAAATTTACATTTTAAATGTTTTCTTTACTCAAGTATTACAATTGTTTTTTTTAGGGGTGTAGGGTGGAAGCTGTCTCTGCGTAACAGGGAATTCCTGTCCGTCGGCTTCCTGTATAGGTCTGTGCTAAAACCACCCCCCTCCCTCTTAATCAAAATGTCCAGATAAGTTGTTTCATGCACATCAAAGGTGAGGGTGAATTTCAGATGTTCACTGCTTGTATTGATGAAGGAGTGGAATCGATGAAGTTCCTCTGCTGTCCCCTGGAATAGAAGGAACACGTCATCAATGAAGACTTTTACACAGCCTGATGAGGTGCTAGAATGGATTGTTAGGGCTGTCAATCCCATTCTTCTCTAACAACCCCACAAACAGATTGGCATAATTAGATGCTATTATTTAAAATACAATGACCATAATGCACTGCGTGTCTACTTGTCTTGTCTGTTTATTTTACACCTGCTATGTAACAGAGACAGAAGAATGCACAATGGTCAATGCTATCTGGAATCCTTGGGACATCCCTACCCTAAATCCTAACCGTAACCCTTTTAAATGTCAACTTCAACGGGACGTCCCTAGCCCGTTGAAAATACATGATCTCAATGATTGATAGTTGGTATTCAGCAGTCATTAAGCCTTATTTACTTTAATGAACTACTAAAATAGTGATTTTGTCAGACAGCAGCTCTACACTTTATTGACTGACTGATCCATTCATCCTTCCATCCCTCCTCAGCCTTCCTCTCCTCTGAAGACCCAGTGAGGGTGGAGCTGTCAGAGAGCTGTTGAGGGACTGGTTAGGAAGAAAACTTCTACAGCCAGAGAGGTGAGAGGTCACACATGGTTTAGATGGTAAATATTTATGTCCCCTTAGTGGTTCATCACGTCAGCTAAAGGGAATATGTTCCATAATCCATGTTTATTTACATTAGTGCAAATTGTCCACTGATATTGGTGTAATTTCTCACCCCTTTTGGCTGTATGAAAGTTAATTTCCCCTCAGGCACATGCATTTGTTCTTTGATATTATGAAGGTAATTTGTGTCAAATGTACTTTCCCCACTCATTCACCCCATCTCTTTACATTGCTGATGCATATTCAGTGGCCTGACTGCATCCAGACTATGTCAAAGGCCCATCCTGGTATATCTGATCCTAATGCAGCTTGGAGTGATCAGATGACAGAAGTCACATTTATGTGCCAGGTGTAACTGAGGCTGTAGACGCTCCATATCCATTACTTTGAGTGTTTTATATAATATGACTAAATGTGTTTCTGTGTTGCAGGGGCAGTCAAGAAATGGAACAGCAAGGCCACAGAACATGACATAAGCAGAGCTGTGGGAGACCACCTCAAGCTCCTGGTAGAGCCGGGGGTGGTGTTTACCACTCCACCACGCCTTCAGCAGGCTGGAAAAGTGGGATTGATCTGTTTGATCCATTTGTTTGTTTCAGTTTTCAGAAGTTGAATCCTTTGACGTATTGTTGATTTCAACAAATGGACTGGGTTGGTTGAAAAGTGATACAAAACGTACAGCATAGTGGGAGATATATATGTTTTTCATACTAAGATGGACCAAGATATGTGTTGCTTTTGGTCATATTTATTCATTGGTTTAGCAAGAGTCTGATTTGGTCATTGGGTTCATTTGTTTTGCAAGATGCAATAAACATATCTTGATGCATCTCAATATGCATCAAATGCAATATGTTCAAATCAAGCTTTATTTATACAGCACATTTCAGACATGGATGCAACACAATGGCTTCACAGGAAAAAACTATGAAAATAAACAGAAATATTGAGGATAAAAAAACGAAGAACAACTGAAAGACTAATGAGCATTGCAAAGGAAATGCCATTGATTCAAATATTAACAATATGATGCTACATCCAACCCAAAACATAACTTGTTTTTTAGGAGGGGCTCTGAAAGACACTACGGGGGCATCGATTGAAAATTGACTGGTAACAACTGGGACCTAAAAGACACCCACCATGAGACCCACTAAATCTGCCCAAGAAGAGGCAAACAAAAGAAAAACCCACAACAAACTTTAAGACAGGAAGCAAACCAAAAAGGTAGCGCAATTAAAGGTGTTGACTCTCCACATCTATCAAGACAACTGGACCACTGGGCCAGACACACTTAAATAGAACCTGGACCAGCTCAGGTGAAACACCTTCCCACTAACGAGATGGACAAGCCAGCACAGGTGTAACACATACTGACTAACGAGGTGACACCAATCAGTGCGTCCTACGTGCTAACGAGCTATACGAGCTAAAGTCCAACCTCAAAACATAAATGGAAAAACCAAAGACTAACTAACACCTTAAAAGAATGTGCACCACCAACAGAAAACAACTTCCATTTCACAATATAATCAACTACAATTCTTCACCAATATAAACATGGTGTCTACTGGCTATCAACAATTAAAAACAAGAAAAAGTGTATTTTTCCCCCACTAGCTTCTAGGACTCTCCTCCCCTTGGAACGATAACACTGACAAGAGATTTACAATGTCTTTTGGGTGATAAAACCTGAAGAGACCGCATTCCAGAGCATGAGTTAATGTTTCTGTTCTATATGGTACCAGGGAGAGATGACCCCAGGGCCAGACCCTGGTCTCTACACAAAGTGTACTGTTTTTACAGCAGATACTGTCTGCTGTAAAAGATACATCAGATACATCCTACGTCCCCTTGAAAACAACTTCCATTTCACATTATAATCAACTACAATGCTTCACCTTCACCTATAAAAACATGAAAAATAACGTGTATTTTTCTCTTCCTAAAACTCACTAGCTTCTAGGAACTCTCGTCCCCTTGGAACGAGCCCAAACATAACTCATCTCTAATACGGAAATTCAAAATAATTTGTGATCCATGGAACGCACTGGCTAAACACAAAACACAAATCTTTTTGACTGCCCAAACTTGAGATAATCAGAAACCAAGTTGTCCTCACCATGGACACAAGCACCAAAAACCCTGTTGTTTTGACAAGTAGCAATAAATCACTGATATCGATTAGGGGGGAAATCAGGTTGTTCGTGCTGTTGAAACTAACAACTAAAAAACACATGGAAATGGGAGATATCTTTTACCTCACTGGTTAGAGGACAACCTGCAGAAGACAGTCAGCTACATTTTGGAGTGATGCATTTAAATGTCGCTAAAGAAAGGAACGCAACACTTATTTGTCATCACTCATCGATATCATGTTGAAATCAATTGTGCCGAGAGGAGGGAGATGAGGTTGCACGTCCTGTTAAAACGAACAGCTCAAAAACCACACGGAATCTGGGAATCATGTGTACATCCCTTGTTAGAGGACAACTTGTAGAAAACAGCTAGCTACATTTTGAAGTGTTGCATTTTGATTCAAGTGGGTCACCAACACGGTAAGTGTAACACAGCTCTTTTTGTGTCACTTTTTTGTTAAATCTCATAAATAGTCATCTTTCAATTCAGAGCCTGGATTTTCCCCCTGAGGCTAATATCCATATCATGTTGAAATCAATAGAACAGGGGACAAACATTTAGGGTTCTACATTGTGACATCATTAAAATACTCCTACAATGTTTAAACATTCTACATTGTGACATCATTAAAATACTCCTACTACAATGTTAAAACATTCTACATTGTGACATCATTAAAATACTCCTACTAAAATGTTAAAAGAGAACATTGAGAGAACATCTACATTGTGACATTAATTCATTGATATCATGAAACAACTCCATGTATTTTCTGATGTTTGATCAGATATCTTTTATCAGTGTATCTCTTCCCACATTGATCACAGCTATGAGGTTTCTCTCCCGTGTGTATTCTCTGGTGTACAGTCAGATGGCCAGATTGAATAAAACTCTTCCCACATTGATCACAGCTGAAAGATTTCTCTCCTGTGTGTGTTCTCTGGTGTACAGTCAGATGGCCAGATTGAATAAAACTCTTCCCACATTGACCACAGCTGTAAGGTTTCTCTCCTGTGTGTGTTCTCTGGTGTAGAGTCAAAGAGCCAGATGTAGTAAAACTCTTCCCACATTGATCACAGCTGTAAGGTTTCTCTCCTGTGTGTGTTCTCTGGTGTACAGTCAGATGGCCAGATTGAATAAAACTCTTCCCACATTGATCACAGCTATAAGGTTTCTCTCCTGTGTGTTCTCTGGTGTATAGTCAGATTGTCAGATCTAGTAAAACTCTTCCCACATTGACCACAAGTATAAGGTTTCTCTCCTGTGTGGATTCTCTGGTGCACTGTCAGATCTCCAGATTGACTAAAACTCTTCCCACATTGATCACAGATATACGGTTTCTCTCCTGTGTGTGTTCTCTGGTGTCGAGTCAGCTGGTTAGATGTAGTAAAACACTTCCCACATTGATCACAGCTATACGATTTCTCTCCTGTGTGGATTCTCTGGTGCACTGTCAGATCTCCAGATTGACTAAAACTCTTCCCACATTGATCACAGATATAAGGATTCTCTCCTGTGTGTGTTCTCTGGTGTAGAGTCAGCTGGTTAGATGTAGTAAAACACTTCCCACATTGATCACAGCTATACGGTTTCTCTCCTGTGTGGATTCTCTGGTGCACTGTCAGATATCCAGATTGACTAAAACTCTTCCCACATTGATCACAGATATAAGGTTTCTCTCCTGTGTGTGTTCTCTGGTGTAGAGTCAGCTGGTTAGATGTAGTAAAACACTTCCCACATTGATCACAGCTATACGGTTTCTCTCCTGTGTGGATTCTCTGGTGCACTGTCAGATATCCAGATTGACTAAAACTCTTCCCACATTGATCACAGCTGAAAGATTTCTCTCCTGTGTGTGTTCTCTGGTGTACAGTCAGATGGCCAGATTGAATAAAACTCTTCACACATTGACCAAAGCTCAAAGGTTTCTCTCCTGTGTGTATTCTCTGGTGTTTGGTCAGAGCTCCAGATTGACTAAAACTCTTCCCACATAGATCACAGCTATAAGGTTTCTCTCCTGTGTGTATTCTCTGGTGCCTTGTCAGCTCTCCAGATGTAGTAAATCTCTTCCCACATTGACCACAGCTATAAGGTTTCTCTCCTGTGTGTATTCTCTGGTGTGATATCAGGATGGTTGACTGAGTAAAACTCTTCCCACATTGAACACAGCTATAAGGTCTCTCTCCTGTGTGTATTCTCTGGTGTACAGTCAGAGAGCTAGATCGACTAAAACTCTTCCCACATTGACCACATCTATAAGGTTTCTCTCCTGTGTGTATTCTCTGGTGTGATATCAGGATGGTTGACTGAGTAAAACTCTTCCCACATTGAACACAGCTATAAGGTCTCTCTCCTGTGTGTGTTCTCTGGTGTAATGTCAGATGGCCAAATCGACTGAAACTCTTCCCACATTGACCACAGCTATAAGATTTCTCTCCTATGTGTGTTCTCTGATGAATTTTAATGCCTGATAAGGTGAATCTCTTCCCACAGTCAGAGCAGCAGTGAGTTCTCTTCCCTGTGGATCTCTGCTGGTGTTTCCTGAGGTGTTCTGATCTGGAGAGACTCTTCTCTGCCTCTTCAGCATCATGAGGTTGTTGAGGCTCCCCAGAGGATCCACGATAGTCCCGTCTCTCTCCTATGTGAACAACAAAGTCAGACAGATGATTAAAGGCCCACAACAGCAGAAATCCACTGTAAAAGGTGATGCCAACAGCATAGCCATGATGTTGTACAACAATTGATGTCTGTGATGAATGTTAAAATGATTTGACAATTGTCTTAAAATGAGCAAGAAGTCATATTTTGTCAACAAAAATTTCACATTAGTAGTAACATCTAAGATTGTAGACTAGAAAAAAGTTATTCATGTTGTTGAAACTCTCAGCAGTGTGCCAGAAGACTTTTGGTCTCCAATATAGGCCCCTTTCTGTGTTGCTAAAATTGCGGCACGAGGGCGATGCAAATGGCAATTTGCAATTTGGTTGCAGAAACTCCTCCATGCTAATGAGGAAAACGCTAGTTATGGATGTAGTATATCTGGTAATGAGGAAACCACTAGTTATGGATGTAGTATATCTGCTAATGAGGAAACCACTAGTTATGGATGGAGTATATCTGGTAATGAGGATACCACTAGTTATGGATGTAGTATATCTGGTAATGAGGAAACCACTAGTTATGGATGTAGTATATCTGGTAATGAGGAAACCGCTAGTTATGGATGTAGTATATTTGGTAATGAGGAAACCACTAGTTATGGACGTAGTATATCTGGTAATGAGGAAACCACTAGTTATGGATGTAGTATATCTGGTAATGAGGAAACCACTAGTTATGGATGTAGTATATCTGGTAAGGAGGAAACCACTAGTTATGGATGTAGTATATCTGCCTGGAGCAAAAATGGTGAGCAAAGATTTTCGTTTTTCACAACGTATTCTGAATATTACAGCACAAGATCAGGAGTGCTACTCAGGGAAACTCACATTAACCTCTGGTGTCTATTCACTAATTCACCACCGTGGGGGAAAACTCAGGGGAGTTCTCATAGGCTGACAGCAATAATAGCCTCCATTTCCAGGTTGCTTATAAGTGCATTTCACATTACTTTGGATTATAATTGTAAGGCTCATTTGAATCTCCTGCTTAATATGTGTGTGTTATTGCGGCAAATCAATTGAGCCATAACTTCACCAAACAATAACATAGACCTACTGTAGAACCCATAACTTCACCTAACAACAACATAGACCTACTGTAGGACCCATAACTCAATTGAGCCATAACTTCACCAAACAATAACATAGACCTAGGACTATAAACAATTTAATATTTCAGGTGAAACATGTCTTTGTCGTGACATTTCATAACCTGATCACCAGATAATTTGGTGAATAATCCCACTAGGCTACTCTGTAATGTGTTGTCATTCTAAATGTCCTGAATAAAGGAAAATAGCTCTGTGTGTTGTACAATAGCCTATCCATCAAGGAACAGTTCTCTACACATTATGAGGTAAGTATCTCTGTGTCCAAACAGACAAACGAGACCCTACAGTAAATCAAGCAGACAATAACACATTATAAACATCAATTTGTTAGGGATGTTGGATCTAACATGGAGCACGGCATGTCTTTACCAGAGTAATGAATGAAGAAGCACTTTAGTTGTTGTTGCATGTCGTGATGTTTGTCATTTGACTGTCATTCAGAAAATTATTTCCTGGATCAGCTGATGATAGATGAACATGTGACTAACTAAACAGCTTCAGTATTAAGAATGATGTGTAATTATTGAAGAACCGCGTTAATGACAGTATCCATTTGGGTGTCAATAAAGTTAAGGTGACTCTCGGTTAAAACCATTGCACTTAGCAAACTCTGAAATTATTTAGGATTTTTGTGTCCATGAAAACTGTTTTCCCATCGTAACATAAGGAGACACTAAATGCGTCAGTTTTGTAAATTTATTCATTGTCTTTCATTTGAAACACTCCTGTCAATGTTGAGTAAGGACGCACACCTGATTACGCATATAGAAGTAGGACTAGTCTACCTGGTTACACATATAGTAGTAGGACTAGTCTACCTGGTTACACATATAGAAGTAGGACTAGTCTACCCGACAAGACATATAGAGGTAGGACTAGTCTACCTGGTTACACATATAGAAGTAGGACTAGTCTCCCTGGTTACACATATAGAAGTAGGACTAGTCTACCTGGCCTGAGCGCAAATGAAGGCCTATAAATGTGCCCATTTGGGGATGTCTGATAGTATTTCTGATTGTCTTAATGCTGCACCACTAATGAGTTGTGGAGCTTCTCAAAGCACATTTCTCTTCACCTCTAACAGCATGTAAACAAAGTCTAATCAAAATCAATTTCAAATGACAATAGTTCCTTAAAACCTTTTGTCAATAGGGGGTGCTGTTAGCACTTCTTCTTTTTTTGCCTCTCCAAATTAAAATGCCTCGTTCTCAATTCTTGCTCGTACAATATGCATATTATTATTACTATTGGATAGAAGACAATCTCTAGTTTCTAAAACCGTTGAAATTATGTCTGTGGGTGGACCAGAACTCAATCTACAGCAAAAATCCTGACATGACTTGCGAAGCTCTGAAACCTAAGCTCTGATCTGGGCTCAGTTTAAAAGTCTGTGTATATGCTATGGCTGGAAATGAACTGCACCCGCCTTCCTCTGGATGTCAGTAACCAATGAGAAGTGGAATGGGGTCTCTGCGTAGCTGTCCGAGTTTATAAAAGGGTTTGGAGTGACGTGACCCTTCCTTTCGACCGCTCGCCAGGACGCATGAGGGACATCAGATTTGCATGCTCAAAAGCACTCGTTATCGACCAAAGATATATCCGTCTGTGATTTAATTCGTTATAGGTGTTAGAAACATCATAACGAAGTTATTTGAAACCGATTTATATCAGTTTATGCGAGTATATTGCAAATTTTCGGAATTTCCTTATTATTGCGTTTGAGGAATTGGACATGTGTGTGCGACACAGCTACTGTTAGCAGCTAATTCCAAAGGTGAAGGGGACGTTTTACAACAAAGCAACCATTCTTTTGGAGAAAGGACACTTTGCCCAAGATACTGATGGAAGCTCGTCCAAAGTAAGAACTATTTATGATGTTATTCCGTATTTATGTGGAAAAATGTAATAGTGTTTTATCACCATGTTTGCAGGCACTGGTCTGGCTGCAACGCACACTATATGTCTAGTAACGTTAATTTTAAAAATCTACGACAGCGATTGCATTAAGAACTAATTTATCTTTCAATTGGTGTCCAACTTATATTTTTTAGTCAAGTTTATGAATAGTTTTTTTATTATAATAGGCGCTAATCCAAGATGGCGCCGGCCACCAGAATGCACACTATGTTTTTACAGATTACATTGTATAACCACGATTTATCCTGCTAAATATTCACATTTTCGAACAAAAGCTATATGCATTGTGTAATATGATGTTACAGGACTGTCATCTGAAGAATTCTGAGAAGGTTAGTGAAAAAATTAATATATTTTGGTGGCGATAACGATATCGCCCATTTTGCCTGGATTCAATGCTGGGGTGATGTTAGCTCATGTGGTATGCTAATATAACGATTTATTGTGTTTTCGCTGTAAAACACTTAGAAAATCTGAAATATTGTCTGGATTCACAAGATGTTGGGCTTTCATTTGCTGTAGGCTGTGTATTTTTCAGAAATGTTTTAAGATGAGTAATTAGTTATTTGACGTTGGTCTCTGTAATTATTCTGGCAGCTTCGGCACTATTTCAGATTGTAGCTGCAATGTAGAACTGTGATTTATACCTGAAGAATGCACATTTTTCTAAAAAAACCTATGCTATACCATAAATATGTTATCAGACTGTCATCTTATGAAGTTGTTTCTGGGTTAGTGGCTATATATATCTTTATTTAGTCGAATTAGTGATAGCTACTGATGGAGTAAAAAAATGGTGGAGTAAAAAAAGTGGTGTCTTTTGCTAACGTGGTTAGCTAATAGATTTACATATTGTGTCTTCCCTGCAAAACATTTTAAAAATCAGAAATGATGGCTTGATTCACAAGATCTGTATCTTTCATCTGGTGTCTTGGACTTGTGATTTAATGATATTTAGATGCTTGTATTTACTTGTGACGCTATGCTAGGCTATGCTAGTCAGCTTTTTTACTGTGGGGGGTGCTCCCGGATCGAGGATTGGGAGGAATTAGAGGTTAAAGTATTTGAAAAATATTTCCAGCTCTCGCCCTTTCGATAACCACTCATCATGAAAGGGAAAAATGTAATGCTCTGATCCAGTGGAAATGTCATAAAATACCTGATTACTTCTTATCCCTTACACAAATAGCCTACAGCTGTGTCTGTCCAGAACTCACTGGAGCAGGAAACTGAGGGCCTAGAATATTTTATACAATGTTGCAAGCTTGTTGTAGACAGGCCATGTGCAGCCAAAGTGATATGCAAGATATTTTTATCAGGATATTTTCTAAATGCAGAATGTAATGTTTTTATGTGTTGGCTTTATGTAGGCAATTTTTTACATAGTGGGCTATAAAAGTTACTTTTAGATTTGTATAATTTTCATGTAGATTTAGATAGAATGTAGATTAATCACAGACAATGATTTTGAGATACTATTATTATATGAAAATCATAACTGGCACCAGATCAGTAGAAATGGTAAGATACATTTGCACTCCAAATGTAGGTTGCCGACTGCTTGTGTAGCCGATTACCAGCAACATCAGAATGTATGAAGGACAGCAAGAGGAGGTGGTTCAGGAAGAGTTTCTTCTCTTCTGGTTGGGCTGTATTGATGTAATGGCAAGAAAATAAATTGGCTGAAAATTATACAATGACTTATCAACAGCTCTAACAATTTGACCCAACAGGAAATCTACACTGGCCATTCTAGAATATACTATATAGCCTCGAAACCTGGTTAAACTATCATTATGACATCATGGATGACTTCTAGAATATACTATATATCCTAGAAACCTGGTTAAACTATAATTATGACATCATGGATGAATTCTAGAATATACTATATATCCCAGAAACCTGGTTAAACTATCATTATGACATCATGGATGACTTCCAGAATATACTATATATCCTAGAAACCTGGTTAAACTATCATTATGACATCATGGATGAATTCTAGAATATACAAAATAGCCTAGAAACCTGGTTAAACTATCATTATGACATCATGGATGAATTCTAGAATATACTATATATCCTAGAAACCTGGTTAAACTATCATTATGACATCATGGATGAATTCTAGAATATACTATATAGCCTAGAAACCTGGTTAAACTATCATTATGACATCATGCATGGCCAGTCCTTGTATTCATAGTGTAGTGAATTCAGGGGGTAGCCCTGAGCTGGACTCAAACCTGGGTCCAGCGACTGTCAAGCCAACACCTTACAACTGTTATGCCAAGATGTCTGAACTTCTTGACGAGGTCGCTAGATGTTGGGTTACGGTTGATACAATAGCTTTCTCTATGAATTTGAGCGTGGTTACATTTCTCCAGCCCCCATCCCTCAGCTGTTTACCAAACCAAGTCTCTGGGCAGCCATTTTGTTGCTGTTTAAATACTAGGTTGTTCCTTTAAAAAAGCCACACAAGAATCAATCAACCAATAACAAAGCTGTAATTCCACCACTATTTTGCTAATAAGATGATGGATGGTCTGGAGAAATGTAACTACTTTCACATTAATTGACAGACCTATGGATGCAAGGACTGACCATCCATGATATCAACATTATAGTTTTAACCATGTTGATGCTATACAGTGTTGATTTACATTGTTTCTAAACATTGGAGTAAAAAAAAGCTTATTCTGGGTTCTGATGGGGTACAACAGTTGAACAAAGCTCATGAGGCATGTGTTGTGTTCTTCAAGAATCAATGGCTATAAATAAATAATTTAAAAATCTAAATATGGATGTGGTAATTGCAGATTTCCCCTTTAACACCACACATCCTTCCAGTTCTCTGCTGCCAGTGACTGGAACAAATGTCAAAAATCGCTGAAGCTGGAGACTTATATTTCCCTCACCAACTTTAAACATCAGTTATCTGAGCAACTAACCGATCGCTGCAGCTGTACATAGTCCATCTGTAAATAGCCCGCCCAATCTACCTACCTCATCCCCAAACTGTTTTTATTTACTTTTCTGCTCTTTTGCACACCAGTATCTCTACTAGCACATCATCATCTGCTCATTTATCCCTCCAGTGTTAATCTGCTAAATTGTAATTCTTCAATTCTTCGCTACTATGGCCTATGTATTGCCTACCTCCTCATTCCTTTTGCACACACTATATATATACTTTCTTTTTTTCTAATGTCATTGACTTGCTTATTGTGTTATTGGCTTGTTTATTGTATGTTATTCCATGTGTAACTCTGTGTTGTTGTCTGTGTCACACTGCTTTGCTTTATCTTGGCCAGGTCGCAGTTGTAAATGAGAACTTGTTCTCAACTGGCCTACCTGGTTAAACAATCATTATGACATCATGGCCAACTGGTTAAACTATCATTATGACATCATGGACACCTGGTTAAACTATCATTATGACATCATGGCCACCTGGTTAAATAAAGGTTAAATAAAAAAACATCAGTTCAACTGCAGAGTTTGTGTCTCTGTTTTTAAGACAGTACTTACTAGTGTTAATCAGGGAACGGTTTCTCAAAAACATTTTATTGCTAAGTTCATCGTTTGAACCATTGGATGCCTTAAGATGCGTTTGGGAAACCGGGCCTAGATATCCAGTTTCCTCCTCCTCCTTTTTCGATGTGACAGTCATCTCCCCCTCCTCCTCTTTCACCCCAAAAGCTGCATCCTCCTCTTCTTTTACTGTAAAATCCTCTTCCTCTTCTTTCACTGAAACGTCTTTCTCTTCTTCTTTCACTGTAACAGCCTCATCCTCTACTTCTTGTTTAACTGTAATAGCCTCACCCTCTAATTCTTGTTTTACTGTGATATCCTCCTCTTCCTCCTCCTCTTTCACCAGAGCTTCTTTCTCCGTCCAGCAGACCTCCTCTTCATTAACAAGAGAGTAGCTTAGTGACCTCATGGTTGGAGATGTTAGCTAGCTAGGCTAATGCTAACTTAACCAGCCTGCTAGATGAATAAAAACAATACCGTAAATATGAAATTAAAAGGGATAACTAACTAGATGACAGAAGTGGGTTTAAAATACAGTGGCTAATATACACTAAAGCGTCTAAAGAGCTTTATTGGTTCGTCTATTTTGTCTAGCAAACTACCGTGGTGGCTGACTGACTGTTGCTGCTGTTGAAAGAAGCGTTCCGTCCACTAGATTATACGTCACAGTAGCAGCATTGCCTTAAAGTCGCAGACCGCAATCTGCTGACTGGAGTGGGTAACGCAATTGAGTAAAACGTATATTTTATTTTCAGACAAAAAGTTAAAGGGTAGGAATCAGGGACGTCGCTAGAACTAAAATATTACTTACCCCCCCCCCCCTAAATAAATCATTATCAGTCAATATATTTTTTCTGTGATTTATTTTTTTTGTCAACCGTTCCATCGCATCTTAAACTTTTTACTGGGCCGGCACTAGGACCGGGGGAGGCTGCTGCTGCGCTAGTGACTGTTAGACTTTCTTCAGCAAAGGTTTACTAGGAGGGGAACATCTACACAGAACTGAATTGAATCAAAGATGGCGGACAGAAATAATCGGATGGAAGCAAATGTAAGGGATTATAATGTCATAACTAATCATGCAAAAAACATGTACAGTTGACAGGAATGTTACTTCATGTAGAGACAAACGATTATTCTTTTTTTTTAATCAAAGTTAATTTACGAAAATTGTGATTTAGCCAGCTAGCTGACTAGCTAACATTAGCCAGCTAGCTGACTAGCTTTATGGGTGTTGTGACATGAGTATGAAATTGTAATTCTGGATGTTTTAGGGACTCCTGAAACAACCAGCAAACCAGGCTGTCATTTTGGGAAACAGTGGATGTATAGAATCTAGCTAGCTGAAGAATTTACTGCAAATTGAATGTACAATTTTGTAAGCTTTCCTTGCTGATATTTGCCATGCAGATAGATGAAATCACGTAGCTAGCTATGTTCTTGCTTATTGTGCAGTGGATGATTAAAATCCCTGTATGCCCATGGATGTGTAGCTAGCTATCTAGCCGATCTGTGTATGGACCCAAACGTTTGGTATACATATTAGTTCAGAACCTAGCTATGAACCTCAGCTATCATAGCCAGTTGTATCAACTTCAAAACAGCTTGAATGACATTAATGAAGCCTATGGATTGAGTAGAATATAATATCATGTTGTGCCAAGGATGCAAGTCATATATACATGTAGTTATTACCATGCATGAGATCCCCACATTGTAGCCTGTACATTTAATATATTCACTGATCATGTACTCTACCTTGGCAAATAAAGGTGCAGTTTAGGTATGAATGTCTTTGAGATTATTTTTCAGTCATATCCAATACCAGGAGTATCAAATTCCAGTCTTTGAATGACGCTGTGTCTGCATGTATGTATTACAATTCTACACTTCAACAGTGTTTACCAATCTTGGTCCTGGGACATCAATGGTTACACATTGTAACTAATAAACTAGAAACAGGATTTAACTAGTTAATTCATATATACAGAAATATAATGTTAAAAAACAGAACACTGCACTTCCTATGCATCATGTAAATACTCCAACACCGGTTCATCTCAACATCTAATGCCCTTCATCTGCATTGATCTGATAAACACAGGATAGGTGGAGTATTTCATCACATTACACTTCATTTCAACCAGTAGAGAATGTGAAACGCTTTATTGAAAAGCTCATTATCCAAGTGTTATAAATACAAGTTCAATCTGTACTTCAATGCACATCTGTTGTGCATTATAAAAACAGAGGAAGAAAGAGGAGGTGGAGAGAGAGGTGTAAAAGACAGAAAGGGAAAGAGGTAAGCACATAGGAGCAGGGAAGGCAGCACATGATTAATGAATCACAGTGCTACCTAAATATTCTCTCAGTTCATCACAATTACATAGCAATGTCTCTAGTCGGCCCAAAGGTTATCTTAAAAGCAGCTGAGATGGCGATGATGGGACTGGGGGTTGGCATCCTCTCACATCAAAACATATCTGCAGACGAGAGACAGATGGAGAGAGAGAGCATGTTTAAGCCTTGTGTTTTTATTTTTTATTCTAACATTGTTAGTCATCAATCAGGAGGTGAAATGCAAAACTGACCTGGGATCATTAACTCTGGGACTACTGCATCTCTCTGTATTTCAATGTCAAGCATCTCTTTAATAATACTTCCTGTTGTCCTGACCAAGTGATCTCTTACCTCAGCATGATCATGCTGTGCCCTCTATGTAGCCAGTTCAGATGCAGGAGGGGTTCACCGACACAGCTGATATAACCTAGAGGATTTAGGGAGAAGGGGAGAGAGGGATGAAGTGAAGGAGAGACTGTTATTGAGAAAATAAGGTAGGTAAAGCAACAGTGTTCAACAGGAATCTGTGTGTGGCTTCACCTGGTGTCCACACCACACTAAGTGGCTGCAGAGTACTTTATGCTGAAAAACATGAACGGACCCACGAGGACAAACAATATAGCGTAGTTATAGAAATAATTAAGTGTCTTACTATTCTCCATGGTTGGCCCTCTTGCCTATTCGTTGAAGGTGGAAGGAGCCACAGTTAAAGGGAGAGAAACTGTGAATTGAATAACTGCAGTTGACATTGCTAAGTAAATGGAAGAATACTCTTATTGCAATGTGAATGGCTCTTAAAAGAGCATTTGGTTGTGCATAGTGTAGTCTATGGTGTTGCTAGGGAACAGCACCCTGTTAAAAGAACCTTTGGTTGAGCATAGTGTAGTCTATGGTGTTGCCAGGGAACAGCACCCTCTTTGAAGAAGTAGGAGGTGAAGATCTCCTGCACACGGATTGCCTCTCTTGCTGCGTTGTTGGACCCCATCCTTGAAACATCCTGCAGAGCAGCAGACTCCTCCTCTGGGACACGGCGGCGAGCTGTAGATCCCCTCCTGGTCCTCGTGTCCATCCTCATGAAGTTACGCAGGACACAGGTAGCCTTCACACACCTGAATTCCTCCAGGAGGCAGTCCCAGATGACCCTGGTCACCCAACCTTGCAGTGCCCTACACGTTAACTGTAGGCAATCGTTTTGCAGGAATCTCCAGTTACAAGGTATCTGTAGGAATATGGAAGACAATGTAATTATTAGACTGTTACATCACCAGGTCATTGTGGATTACTAAAGTATAATATCCCTGATAACAAATTATGATAACATTGGATTGATAGATGCATGGGCACACATATGTACATGTGTAGCATGTGACAATAACAGGGTCATATCAAGGACGGCATCACAAATGAATACATAAATACCACTTGAAGCTTGATGATTAGTTGATCATTTGAATCAGCTGTGCAGTGCTGAGGCAAAAACAACAATGTGCCCCTTTGAGTCCCCAGGACTGAGAACCACTGCTCTTCATTGGGACCTCTTCATATGTAGACTGGCTTTCATAGCGCTCTTTATCTGAGGACAGAAAACCTCACAAGAAACACACTTCATTATAGTCAAATTACACCACACTGAATATTATGTTACTATTATCTCCGTCCTCACTTCTAGGGTCAGGAACTACACAAAAGTACCTGCCCTATCCAGAATAGCCTCCTCTCTCACTGACAGTTGGGGCTGCTATCCTTTCACCCTCCATGGCTGTTAGCTAGCTACCTACAAATGCATTTGGAGTTTGTTTTTTACAGTGATAAATAGATAGCTAGCTAAAATGAAGTTAGGTAGCTGGTGATATTTAATTCACTTAGCTAGCTATCTATCTATACAGTATGTGAAGTTGTCTAGATAGCTTGCTAGCCAACTAGCTAGCTCATTTAGCAGCTCATTTGAGTTAGCCTGCACTGTAGCTAGTTAGCTAATTATACATCGTTGTTTTTACATTTTCAAAATCTATTTACTTACTTGAATAGGTTCTCCCAGCCATATGGACAACTGGAAACAGGGCAACAAAGTTTGTCACCAGAGCGTTTTAGAGGATATTACTATTGAACTATGAACCCATTTAATAACCAGACCTTCATACAAACTTGCTCTGCTGAATTCTTGACGGAGTCACAACGGGCGGCCTAAGCGGCACACAGCAGTTTACCGCCATTTATCTAGTGTACATTCACCCTCAGTCACCTTGTCCTAGAGAGATTTACATGGTTATCAAAACGTCACACCAGGGTGAGCCTAAACAAAACACAGCCCTGTGGGAAAAATGAATGGTGGAAAAACGATGTGAACCATTTCCCTGTTTGACCTGTAGATGTTATGGATATTATAACTCTACAGCGCCCCACAGTGGACGGAGGAATTCTGCTGAATTCTTGACGGAGTCACAACGGTCGGCCTAAGCGGCATCTAGTCCATCTGCTGACTGGACGCAGTTCAGTAAAATGTAGATTTTATTTGCAGACAAAAAGTTAAAGGGTAACAACACAGTGTGGTACAAACAGTTATGTTTTTGTTTTAAATTTACAAAATTAAAATGACAAATTTACATTTTAAATGTTTTCGTAATACTCAAGTATTACAATTGTTTTTTTAGGGGTGTAGGGTGGAAGCTGTCTCTGCTTAACAGGGAATTCCTGTCCGTCTGCTTCCTGTATAGGTCTGTGCTAAAACCACCCCCCTCCCTCTTAATCAACATGTCCAGTAACTTGTTTCATGCACATCAAAGGTGAGGGTGAATTTCAGATGTTCACTGCTTGTATTGATGAAGGAGTGGAATCGATGAAGTTCCTCTGCTGTCCCCTGGAATAGAAGGAACACGTCATCAATGAAGACTTTTACAGAGCCTGATGAGGTGCTAGAAATGATTGTTAGGGCTGACAATCACATTCTTCTCTAACAACCCCACATACAGATTGGCATAATTAGATGCTATTTGTTAAACTACAATGACCATAATGCACTGCGTGTCTACTTGTCTTGTCTGTTTATTTTACACCTGCTATGTAACAGAGACAGAAGAATGCACAATGGTCAATGCTATCTGGAATCCTTGGGACATCCCTACCCTAAACCCTAACCTTAAACCCTACCTTAACCATTTTAAATGTCAACTTCAACAGGCTAGGGACGTATACATGATCTAAGTGATTGATAGTTGGCATTCAGCAGTCATTAAGCCTTATTTACTTTAATTAACTAAAATAGTGATTTTGTCAGACAGCATAGACAGCAGCTCTACACTTTATTGACTGATTGATCCATTCATCCTTCCATCCCTCCTCAGCCTTCCTCTCCTCTGAAGACCCAGTGAGGGTGGAGCTCAGTCAGAGAGCTGTTGAGGAACTGGTTAGGAAGAACACTTCTACAGCCAGAGAGGTGAGAGGTCACACATGGTTTAGATGGTAAATATTTATGTCCCCTTAGCGGTTCATCACGTCAGCTAAAGGGAATATGTTCCATCATCTATGTTTATTTACATTAGTGCAAATTGTCCACTGATATTGGTGTAATTTCTCACCCCTTTTGGCTGTATGAAAGTTTATTTCCCCCCAGGCACAAACATTTGTTCTTTGATATTATGAAGGTCATGTGCAAAATGTACTTTTCCCTACTAATTCACCCCATCTCTTTACATTGCTTATTTATATTCAGTGGCCTGACTGCATCCAGACTATGTCAAAGGCCCATCCTGGTAGATCTAAACCTAATGAGGCTTGGAGTGATCGGATGACAGAAGTCACATTTAGGTGCCAGGTGTAACTGAGGCCATAGATGCTCCACATCCATTACTTTGAGTGTTTTATATAATATGACTAAATGTGTTTCTTTCTGTGTTGCAGGGGCAGTCAAGAAATGGAACGCCAAGGCCACAGAACATGACATAAGCAGAGCTGTGGGAGACCACCTCAAGCCCCCGGTAGAGCCGGGGGTGGTGTTTACCACTCCACCACGCCTTCAGCAGGCTTGAAAAGTGGGATTGATACTGATTTTCAGACCAAGAGTCTGTTGATTGGTCAGTCATTGGGTTCATTTCTTAAAATCAAAAGAAGTTTTATTTATACAGCACATTTCAGACATGGATGCAACACAATGGCTTCACAGGAGAAAACAATGAAAATAACCAGAAATATTTAGTACACAAAAATAACAGGATAAAAAAACAGAAGATTAACAACTGAAAGACCAATGAGCATTCTAAGGAAATGCCATTGATTAAAACACTAATTGGATGCAATATCCAACCCAAAATATAAGCTTGTTTTTTAGGAGGCGTTCTCAAAGACACTATGGGGGTGTCACTGAAAGTTGACTAGTAACAACAACTGGGACCTAAAAGACACCAACCATGAGACCCACTAAATCTGCCCAAGAAGAGGCAAACAAAAGAAAATCCCACACCAAACTTAAAGACAGGACGCAAACCAAAAAGGTGGAGCAACTAAAGGTGTTGACTCTCCACATCTATCAAGACAACTGGAGCACTGGGCCAGAAACTCTTAAATAGAACCTGGACCAGCTCAGGTGAAACACCTTCCCACTAAGGAGATGGACAAGCCAACACAGGTGTAACACATACTGACTAACGAGGTGACACCAATCAGTGCATCCTACGTGCTGACGAGCTATACGTGCTAAAGTCCAACCTCAAAACATAAATGGAAAAACCAAAGACTAACTAACACCTTAAGAGAATGCTCACTAACAACAGAAAACAACTTCCATTTCACTTTATAATCAACTACAATGCTTCACCGTCACCAATATAAACATGGTGTCTGTCTACTGGCAAACAATTAAAAACAATATTTATTTTTTATTATTCCCACAAAGAATTTTCTTTCTATAGCTTCTAGAACTCACTAGCTTCTAGAACTCTCCTCTTCCTAAAACTCACTAGCTTCTAGAACTCACGTCTTCCTAAAACCCACTAGCTTCTACAACTCTCGTCCCCTTGGAACGAGCCCAAACAAAACTCATCTCCAATACGGAAAAACGTGCAGTAAAAATAAACTGTGATCCATGGCAATGCACTGGCTAAACGCAAAACACAAAACATTTTGACTGCCACCCTTGAGACAATCAGCAACCAGGTTGTTCTCACCACGGACATGTCTGATTTCAAGAGGAAACTCCTGCAATATCTGCAGTAACTTTCCACCTCACTGCAGAGCTTCTCTCTCTTTTCAGGGTTCACTAGATAGGCATGTTGTTGGATCGGGGCAATGTCATGCTCTAGTACATTTGGGTTGGCACATCTGAGAATTAACCCTGATATTCTAAAAACAGGGCAACAATGTCAATATAATTGTACCCCAAAAAAACGTCAGTTGGTTGCATGAATAATTTTCATTACTAAATCTTACATGAAATGTAAAATGTGAAATATTTGATTGCATAGTATTATTTTCAACGGCTTTTCAATTACATTTTGCTAGTTGGGATAGCCCAATGTCAAAACACAGTTTTAACGTGTCCAAATAAATAACCAATATGCAGAAACAGTTTGGGATAAATTGAAAACCTAACATGTGGTCACAATAATTGTCTTTTTTTAAAACAAGCTCCTTATAAACTGCATAAGCACCAAAAACACTGTTGCTTTGACAAGTAGCAATAAATCACGGATATCGATTAGGGGGGAAATCCGGCTGTACGAGCTGTTGAAACGAACAACTAAAAAAACATGGAAATGGGAGATATCTTTTAGCTCACTGGTTAGAGGACAACCTGCAGAAAACAGTCAGCTACATATTGGAGTGATGCATTTAAATTTAGGGGTCGCTAAACAAAGGAACACAACACTTATTTGTCATCACTCATCGATATTATGTTGAAATCAATTGATTCTGGGAATAATGTGTACATCACTAGTTAGAGGACAACTCTTTTTTTGTTAGTCACTTTGTGTTAAATCACATAAATAGTACTCTTTCAATTCAGAGCCTGGATTTCCCCCAATGAGCCTAATATCCATATCATGTTGAAATCAATTGATAAGGGGGCAAACGTTTAGGGTTCTACATTGTGACATTCTGACTGACTGACTGCAGAGTATATTAATATACTATATATTGAAACATTCTACATTGAGACATTAAAACACTCCTACTACAATGTTAAAACATTCTACATTGTGACATTAATTCATTGATATCATGAAACAACTCCTTCATATATACATTTTCTGATATTTGATCAGAGATATTTTATCAGATTATCTCTGGTCACAGCTAAGAGATTTCTCTCCTGTGTGTATTCTCTGGTGCACTGTCAGATCTCCAGATTGACTAAAACTCTTCGCACATTGATCACAGCTATATGGTTTCTCTTCTGTGTGTGTTCTCTTGTGCACTGTCAGCTCTCCAGATTGACCAAAACTCTTCCCACATTAATCACAGCTACAAGATTTCTCTCCTGTGTGTATTCTCTGGTGTGATACCAGATGGCAAGATTGACCAAAACTCTTCCCACATTGACCACAGCTATAAGATTTCTCTCCTGTGTGTATTCTCTGGTGTTGAGTCAGATGGCAAGATCGACCAAAACTCTTCACACACTGACCACAGCTATAAGGTTTCTCTCCTGTGTGTATTCTCTGGTGTACAGTCAGATTGCCAGATGTAGAATATCTCTTCCCACATTGACCACAGCTGTAGGTTTCTCTCCTGTGTGTGTTCTCTGGTGTGATACCAGATTGGCAGAATGACCAAAACTCTTCCCACATTGACCACAGCTATAAGATTTCTCTCCTGTGTGTGTTCTCTGGTGCACTGTCAGATCTCCAGCTTGACGAAAACTCTTCCCACATTGATCACAGCTATAAGGTTTCTCTCCTGTGTGTGTTCTCTGGTGTCGAGTCAGATGGCAATATTGACCAAAACTCTTCCCACATTGACCACAGCTATAAGATTTCTCTCCTGTGTGTATTCTCTGGTGTTGAGTCAGATGGCAAGATCGACCAAAACTCTTCCCACATTGACCACAGCTATAGGGTTTCTCTCCTGTGTGTGTTCTCTGGTGCAGAGCCAGAGAACCAGGTGTAGAAAAACTCTTTCCACATTGACCACAACTATAAGGTTTCTCTCCTGTGTGTGTTCTCTGGTGTGATACCAGATGGCAAGATTGACCAAAACTCTTCCCACATTGACCACAGCTATAAGGTTTCTCTCCTGTGTGTGTTCTCTGGTGTGATACCAGATGGCAAGATTGACCAAAACTTTTCCCACATTGACCACAACTATAAGATTTCTCTACTGTGTGTATTCTCTGGTGAATTTTAAATGCCTGATGAGGTGAATCTCTTCCCACAGTCAGAGCAGCGGTGAGATTTCTTGCCTGTGGGTCTCCACTGGTGTTTCTTGAGGTGTTCTGATGTGGAGAGACTCTTCTCTGCCTCTTCAGCATCATGTTGTTGTTGAGGCTCCCCAGAGGATCCACGATAGTCCGTATCTCTGCTGTGTGAACAACAAAGTCAGACGGTTAAAGGCCCACAACAGCAGAAATCCACTGTTTATTTGAGGTAAAAGGTGATGCCCAGAGGTCTGTTAAATTACTTTACAATTGTCTTAAGACAGTCGAAACCTAAGCAGTGTGGCAGACGACCTTTGATCTCAAAAAAAGGCCCCTTTCTATATTTGCAGCACGAGGGCGATGCGCACACAATTTGATTGCAGAAACACCTCCCTGCTAATGAGGAAACCACTAGTAATGGATGTAGTATATCTGCCTGGAACAAAAATGGTGAGCAAAGATTTTAGTTTTCCACAATGTATTCTGAATATTACAGCACAAGATCAGGAGTGCTACTGAAGGAAACTCACATTAAGCTCTGTGTCTATTCACTAATTCAGCACCGTGGGGGAAAACTCAGGGGAGTTCTCATAGGCTGACAGCAATAATAGCCTCCGTTTACAGGTTGTTTATGAGTGCATTTCACATTACTTTTGGATTACAACTGTTAGGCTCCTTTGAATCTCCTGCTTAATATGTTTGTGATATTGTCGCAAATCAACTGCTTTATACTTATAAAACACTTCAACCAGTAAAATGCTCTTTAGCTAGCTTTGCCATCAGCCTGAAACTGAGGGTTTGTACATTAAGTATTGGCCCACAACAAATTGGCCCACAACTTCACCTAACAACAACATAGACCTACTGTAGGACCCATAACTTCACCTAACAACAACATAGACCTACTGTAGGACCCATAACTTCACCTAACAACAACACAGGCCTACTGTAGGACCCATAACTTCACCTAACAACAACATAGACCTACTGTAGAACCCATAACTTCACCTAACAACAACATAGACCTACTGTAGAACCCATAACTTCACCTAACAACAACATAGACCTACTGTAGGATCCATAACTTCACCTAACAATAACATAGACCTAGGACTATAAATCATTTAATATTTCAGGTGAAACATGGAAACTAAAATGTCTGTCATGACATTTCATAACCTGATCACTAGATAATTTTGTGAATAATCCCACTAGACTACTCTGTAATGTGTTGTCATTCTAAATGTACTGAATAAAGGAAAATAGCTCTGTGTGTTGTACAATAGCCTATCCATCAAGGAACAGTTCTCTACACATAATGAGCAAAGTATCTCTGTGTCCAAACAGACTAACGAGACCCTACAGTAAATCAAGCAGACAATAACACATTATAAACAGAGGTCGACCGATTATGATTTTTCAACGCCGATACCGATTATTGGAGGGCCAAATTTTTTTATTTATTTATTTATTTGTAATAATGACAATTACAACAATACTGAATGAACACTTATTTTAACTTAATACATCAAAATACATCAAAATCAATTTAGCCTCAAATAAATAATGAAACATGTTCAATTTGGTTTAAATAATGCAAAAACAAAGTGTTGGAGAAGAAAGTAAAAGTGCAATATGTGCCATGTAAGAAAGCTAACGTTTAAGTTCCTTGCTCAGAACATATGAAAGCTGGTGGTTCCTTTTAACACGAGTCTTCAATATTCCCAGGTAAGAAGTTTTAGGTTGTAGTTATTATAGGAATTATAGGACTATTTCTCTCTATACCATTTGTATTTCATTAACCTTTGACTATTGGATGTTCTTGTAGGCACTTTAGTATTGCCAGTGTAACAGTACAGCTTCCGTCCCTCTCCTCGCTCCTCCCTGGGCTCGAACCAGGAACACAACGACAGCCACCCTCGAAGCAGAGTTACCCATGCAGCAACACAACGACAACAGCCACCCTCGAAGCAGAGTTACCCAGGCAAAGCAAGGGGAACAACCTCTCCAAGGCTCAGAGCGAGTGACGTTTGAAACGCTATTAGCGCGCGCTAACTAGCTAGCCATTTCACATCGGTTACACCAGCCTCATCTTGGGAGTTGATAGGCTTGAAGTCATAAACAGCGCAATGTTTGACGCACAACGAAGAGCTGCTGGCAAAAGCACGGAAGTGCTGTTTGAATGAATGTTTACGCGCCTGCTGCCGCCTACCACCTACCACAGTCAGATACTTAGATACTTGTATGCTTGTATGCTCAGTCAGATTATATGCAACGCAGGACATGCTAGATAATATCTAGTAATATCATCAACCATGTGTAGTTAACTAGTGATTATGATTGATTGATTGTTTTTTTAAAAGATAAGTTTAATCCTAGCTAGCAACTTACCTTGGCTTACTGCATTCGCGTAACAGGCAGTCTCCTTGTGGAGTGCAACGAGAGGCAGGTGGTTATAGCGTTGGACTAATTAACTGTAAGGTTGTAAGATTGATATCATTATGACATCATGGACGAATTCTAGAATATACTATATATGCTAGAAACCTGGTTAAACTATCATTATGACATCATGGATGAATTCTAGAATATACTATATATCCTAGAAACCTGGTTAAACTATCATTATGACAACATGGATGAATTCTAGAATATACTATATATGCTAGAAACCTGGTTAAACTATCATTATGACATCATGGATGAATTCTAGAATATACTATATATCCTAGAAACCTGGTTAAACTATCATTATGACACCATGGAGGAATTCTAGAATATAATATATAGCCTAGAAACCTGGTTAAACTATCATTATGACATCATGCATGGCCAGTCCTTGTATTCATAGTGTAGTGAATTCGTGGGGAAGCCCTGAGCTGAACTCAAACCTGGGTCCAGCGACTGTCAAGCCAACACCTTATAACTGTTATGCCAAGATGTCTGAACTTCTTGACGAGGTCGCTAGGTAATGAGTTAGGGTTGCTACAATAGCTTTCTCTATGAATTTGAGAGTGGTTACATTTCTCCAGCCCCATCCCTCAGCTGTTTACCAAACCAAGTCTCTTGGCAGCCATTTTGTTGCTGTTTAAATACTAGGTTGTCCCTTTAAAAAAGCCACACATCAATCAACCAACCTGCAGTTGAAACAATAACAAGGCTCTCAATCCACAACTGTTTTGGTAATAAGATTATGATGGGCCTGGAGACATTTAACTACTCTCAAATTCATAGACAGACCTATGGATGAAAGGACTGACCATCCATGATATCAACATTATAGTTAACCATGTTGAGGCTATACAGTGTTGATTTACATTGTTGCTAAACATTGGAGTAAAAAAGCTTATTTGGGGTTCTGATGGGGTACAACAGTTGAACTAAGCTCATGAGGCATGTGTTATATTCTCCAAGAATCAATGGCTATAAAATAAATAATTTAAAGTCAAAATATGGATGTAGCAATTGCAGATTTCCCTTTTAACACCAAACATCAGTTCAACAACTGCAGAGTTTGTACCTCTGTATTTAAGACAGTACTTACCAGTGGTAATCACGGCCCGGTTTCTCAAAACCATCTTATGGCTAAGTTCATCTTTAGAACCACTGGATGCCTTAAATTGCGTTTGGGAAATCGGGCCCAGATATCCAGTTTCCTTCTCTTCTTCCGATGAGACCGTAAACTCCCCATCCTCCGCTTTCACTTCAAAAACTGAATCCTCCTCATCTTTTACTGTAACACCCTCCTCCTCTTTCACTCTGAACGCCTCTTCTTTCACTGTAACGTCTTTCTCTTCTTCTTTCCCTGTAACAGCCTCACCCTCTACTTGTTTTTGTATTGTAACATCCTTCTCTTCCTCCTCCTCTTTGATGAGAGCTTCTTTCTCCGTCCAGCAGACCGTCTCTTCTTCAGCAGGAAGAGAGTAATTTAGTGAACTCATGGTCGGAGATGTTAGCTAGCTAGGCTAATGCTAACTTAACCAGCCCGCCAGCTGAATAATAACAACAACACCGTAAATATGAAATGAAATAGGATAACTAACCAACTAGACGACAGACGAGGGTTTAAAACACAGTGGCTAATATACACTATAGCGTCTAAAGAGCTTTATGGGTTCGTCTATTTTGTCTAGCAAGCTACCGAGGTGTCTGACTAACTGTTGCTGCTGCTGAAAGAAGCGTTCCGTCCACTAGATTATACGTCACACTAACAGCATTGCGTTCCGTCCACTAGATTATACGTCACACTAACAGCATTGCCTTAAAATCGCACACCGCCATCTACTGACTGGAGTGGGTAACGCTCAGTCTGAACCTCTGACTGCGATGGAGATGTGCGACTTTAAGACAATGACGCTAGTGTGACGTAAAATATATATTATAATGTTCAGACAAAAAGTTAGTGTAGGAAGCATGAGTTTTTACTCACCAGTGTAACAATACAGTGTGGTTAAAGACTTAGTAACTTAGTTGTGTTCACGATCTGGTTCCCTATAAACACAACCAGTTATGTTTTTGTGTCATCACATATGTATTAATTTATTTCGGGATTCTGGGTAATCCACAGCAGATTTATGAAGAATTGCTGTGGGTGAGTTCAAAATTGAATAGTCCCGGGATAGAAATATATAAAGTTGACATTACATCATAAAATCCACCTTTTAAATCATACATTAGCAATTTATGTTTTAGTAACTACTGTTGTTGGTTTGGTGTCAAATAAGCCTCTCTTTATATGTTATTTGCCAAATCTCAGTTTTCCATGTGGGTTTTATGCTAAAGTTCCCTCTTTCAGGTTGGTATCTAACTGGAAAATGCATCTTCTTTAGGAGTGCTATTTTTACCCTGTCGACTACTGATCATTCATCCACACTGTGTGTCTCATCAATGCAGGTAATTTATGACAAATGTATAAAGTATATGTTTTATAAACGCATGAACACCAGACAGTTTATTTGCCCGGTTTTGTTAGTTTAGGTGTATTATACTTCTTCGCCACTAGAGGGGGACATTGAGTCCTTTTCCAGGTTAATTTGATATATTTTGATACTAAAATGGATGACAGTTTACTACTACTGACACTGTCAGCACGGTGGGCTCTGGTGCCTTCTTGCCGTGGGCTCAAAATGACAGAGGAAATCAACCTGCCTGATGTCATCTATAATAATGACATAGAGGCTATGCTGCTACGGTGTGGGATGTCATCTATAATAATGACCTAAAGGCTATGCTGCTACGGTGTGGGATGTCATCTATAATAATTACATAAAGGCTATGCTGCTACGGTGTGTGGGATGTCATCTATAATAATTACATAAAGGCTATGCTGCTACGGTGAGGGATGTCATCTATAATAATGACATAAAGGCTATGCTGCTACGGTGTGGGATGTCATCTATAATAATGACATAAAGGCTATGCTGCTACGGTGTGGGATGTCATCTATAATAATGACATAAAGGCTATGCTGCTACGGTGTGGGATGTCATCTATAATAATGACATAAAGGCTATGCTGCTACGGTGTGGGATGTCATCTATAATAATGACATAAAGGCTATGCTGCTACGATGTGGGATGTCATCTATAATAATGACATAAAGGCTATGCTGCTACGGTGTGGGATGTCATCTATAATAATGACATAAAGGCTATGCTGCTACGGTGTGGGACGTCATCTATAATAATTGGGGATTTTCCCTGCCATCATTCTGTATGTCTCTTCTGATCTGCAGTCATGTTTTAGTTGAGTTTTGTTAGTTGGGTTCTAACTGGTCTCCATTAGTTGGGCTCCAGCTTGCTGACCATAGTGTCACGAACCGGCTCGAAGACCGTGACAAAAAGTGAGACAACGTGGAGATAAAGAATAACAAAATATATTTATTAACTGTAGTAAAGTAAATACAATTAACACTGGTGTGTGTTTAGTCAGTAGTGTAAGTGATTGGTCGGGTGTTTACATGTGATAATGAGGGGTGTTGAAAGGTGCCAACGCAAACAATCAAAATCTGTCTGTGTCTGCATGGAGAGAGTCTCCTCAATGACTGGGGAAGAGGTGCATTTATCCTGGGACACACCCGAGCCCAAACAACCAAAATCTGTCTGTGTCTGCATGGAGAGAGTCTCCTCAATGACTGGGGAAGAGGTGCATTTATCCTGGGACACACCCGAGCCCAAACAACCAAAATCTGTCTGTGTCTGCATGGAGAGAGTCTCCTCAATGACTGGGGAAGAGGTGCATTTATCCTGGGACACACCCGAACAACCAAAATCTGTCTGTGTCTGCATGGAGAGAGTCTCCTCAATGACTGGGGAAGAGGTGCATTTATCCTGGGACACACCCGAGCCCAAACAACCAAAATCTGTCTGTGTCTGCATGGAGAGAGTCTCCTCAATGACTGGGGAAGAGGTGCATTTATCCTGGGACACACCCGAACAACCAAAATCTGTCTGTGTCTGCATGGAGAGAGTCTCCTCAATGACTGGGGAAGAGGTGCATTTATCCTGGGACACACCCGAGCCCAAACAACCAAAATCTGTCTGTGTCTGCATGGAGAGAGTCTCCTCAATGACTGGGGAAGAGGTGCATTTATCCTGGGACACACCCGAGCCCAAACAACCAAAATCTGTCTGTGTCTGCATGGAGAGAGTCTTCTCAATGACTGGGGAAGAGGTGCATTTATCCTGGGACACACCCGAGCCCAAACAACCAAAATCTGTCTGTGTCTGCATGGAGAGAGTCTCCTCAATGACTGGGGAAGAGGTGCATTTATCCTGGGACACACCCGAGCCCAAACAACCAAAATCTGTCTGTGTCTGCATGGAGAGAGTCTCCTCAATGACTGGGGAAGAGGTGCATTTATCCTGGGACACACCCAAACAACCAAAATCTGTCTGTGTCTGCATGGAGAGAGTCTCCTCAATGACTGGGGAAGAGGTGCATTTATCCTGGGACACACCCGAGCCCAGGTATGTCCCATTTCACTGAAGACCCTCCCGGCTCCGCCCACCGACATCCTATTAAGGAAAACAAGAGCAAAGAGAAAGAATTCTGCAGACAGAGTGGGAGGGTCGTCACAGCAGTCTGATGATATACCAGGGCCTGGGGATGCAGTTAGGTTTGTATGCAGTCTGGTGATATACCAGGGACTATGCATGCAGTTAGGTTTGTATGCAGTCTGGTGATATACCAGGGCCTGGGGATGCAGTTAGGTTTGTATGCAGTCTGGTGATATACCAGGGACTGGGGATGCAGTTAGGTTTGTATGCAGTCTGGTGATATACCAGGGACTGGGGATGCAGTTAGGTTTGTATGCAGTCTGGTGATATACCAGGGCCTGGGGATGCAGTTAGGTTTGTATGCAGTCTGGTGATATACCAGGGTCTGGGGATGCACAGTTAGCGTTGTTTTCCTCTAGCTATTCTCCAGTTTGCTCCCAGCTGCTTTCATAGAACGTAGATCACTGTTAAACCAGACGCTGCAGAGCGTTTGTTTGACTGAATGAATATGACAAAGCCTTAAATGCAGCGTTAGATGTAAAGTTTAAATTCTCATTCATTACACATCTTCACTAATCAATCAACACATATTTTCCTTTGGACGTATCAATATAATATTATTTAATGAAATACATTTTAAAATACAATTTTTTGTCAGGAAATAAAATAAACATTTCCTTATACTGCGTTACCCACTCCAGTCAGCTGATAACGATGCTGCTAGTGTGACGTATAATCTAGTGGACGGGACACTTCAACAACAACAGCGAGTCAGTCACTTCAGTAGCTTGCTAGGCGACATGGCCTAAACATTCAAGCTTTTTAGACTGTTTCAGTGCATATTTGCCTATGTATTTTAGACATACTTCTGTTTTATAGCGAGTTGCCCCATTTATTTTCATATTTACGTTGTTAGTCAGGCAGACGTCTTAAATGTGCCTAGCGCTAGGCTAGTCGCTAATGCTAACTAGCTAGCTAACATCTCCGACCATGAGCTCCCTAAACATCCCCACTCTTGTTAAAGAAGAGGTGGTCTGCTGGACGGAGAAAGAAGCTCTGGGGCTGAACATTGTCGTGAAAGAGGAGAAGGAAGAAGAGGTTGTCACAGTAAAACAAGAAGTAGAGGGTGAGGCTGTTACAGTGAAAGAAGAAGAGAAAGACGTTACAGTGAAGGAAGAGGAAGACTCGTTCAGAGTGAAAGAGGAGGATGTTACAGTAAAAGAAGAGGAGGAGAAAGAGGAGGATGCAGTTTTTGGAGTGAAGAAGGAGAAAGAGGGAGAGATAACGGCCATATTGACAGAGGAGTCAGGAGATCTGATTACCACCAGTAAGTACTGTCTTAAAAACGGGCTCTAACTCTCTAAAGGTTTTTAATGAATGTGTGGTTTTTAAGCAGCATGCTACTGAAATTCTATACTTGAAAATGTTGTTCTGTACTATAGGAATTTATGTGATAATATAATGTTAAAGCTACATTTTAAAATGGGTGATTAAAGCCCTGAATGCTGATTGGCTGACAGCCGTGGTATATCAGGCCGTATACCATGGGTATGACAAAACATGTATTTTTACTGCTCTAATTACGTTGGTAACCAGTTTATAATTGCAATAATCCACCCCAGGGGTTTGTGATATATGGCCAATATACCACGGCTAAGGGCTGTATCCAGGCACTCTGCGTTGCGTCGTGCTTAAGGACAGTCTTTAACCATGCTATATTGGCCATATACCACACTTCCTCGGGTCTTATTGCTTAACTGTAACATGTGTATACCATCAGAGTCCCCCCACCACAAAATCACAACTTAATTGTCTCACAGAATGGCAAACAACCATCTCTGTTCAGCCTATAAACATGACATTATCTATTATTATAACATCATGACATTCCCTGAGAAATTAGATTTGGAGCTCTACATCATTTGTTTTTAAATCTCACCGTCACCAAGTTTATTTTTAATGATGTAATGTTGTGAAGACTGACCTCAGGTTATTGAGGGATCTAGTCTAGATTAAACCTCATAGGAAGACCATTTTATTTAATGCAGGCTTCATTCAGGTCTCTCTGTTTAACTAAATAATCTGTTTGTCTTTTGGCAGGAGAGAGACCAGACTCTGACAGCGGGAAGAGTTCCTCAGAGGAAACAGACCCAGAGACGCCTAACCAACACCACTGCTCCCACTGTGGAAAGAGTTTTAGGTGGTTAGGGAGCCTGAAAACGCATGAGAGAATACACACAGGAGAAAAGCCGTATCACTGTTCCCACTGTGGAAGGAGTTTTAGGTTGTCAAGGATTCTGAAAACGCATGAGAGAATACACACAGGAGAAAAGCCGTATCACTGTTCTCACTGTGGAAAGAGTTTTAGGTGGTCAGGGAGTCTGAAAATGCATGAGAGAATACACACAGGAGAAAAGCCCTACCACTGTTCTCACTGTGGAAAGAGTTTTAGGTGGTCAAGGGGTCTGAAAACGCATGAGAGAACACACACAGGAGAGAAGCCTTTCCAACATACTAATACACAGGAGGAGACAACATACCACTGCTCTCATTGTGAAAAGACATTTTCCCAGTCAGAGGACCTGAAAACACACGAGAGAATAGAGAGGCTGTGTTCTGACTTATGTTTCTGACTGAGAATTTGTCCACGGCCAGGATTCACAGGACCAGGGTGTCCGCTATGGACACCTGGAAGAAATCAGCAGCGGACATTTCTGAAGGTTTATCCAACAGACCTGTACATCCATGAATGGATCTATAATGTGTAACTATTTCTGAAGGTTTATCCAACAGACCTGTACATCCATGAATGGATCTCTATAATGTGTAACTATTTCTGGAGGTTTATCCAACAGACCTGTACATCCAGGAATGGATCTCTATAATGTGTAACTATTTCTGAAGGTTTATCCAACAGACCTGTACATCCATGAATGGATCTATAATGTGTAACTATTTCTGAAGGTTTATCCAACAGACCTGTACATCCATGAATGGGTCTCTATAATGTGTAACTATTTCTGAAGGTTTATCCAACAGACCTGTACATCCAGGAATGGATCTCTATAATGTGTAACTATTTCTGATGTATTGTTTAAAACTTCTTGTCACTACAGGGGGTGCTGTTTCAACTTCGACATTTAGCGTTCCCAAATTAAACTGCCTCGTACTCAATTCTTGCTCGTACAATATGCATATTATTATTACTATTGGATAGAAAACAATCTCTAGTTTCTAAAACCGTTTGAATTATGTCTGTGGGTGGAACAGAACTCATTCTGCAGCGAGATTCATTACAGGAACTGCGAACGTCTGAAAACTAGACTCTGTTCTCAGATCAGTTTAAAGCTCTGTATGTGCCCTATGGGTCGTCATGAACTGCACCCGCCTTCCCCTGGATGTCAGTAACCAATGAGAAGTGGAATGGTGTTTCTACGTATTTCTCAGAGCTTATAAAGCCCCAAGGAACGAAGTGCGCTCTCTTTTCGACTTCCGCCATTACGCAACGCAAGACCCCAGGATAGCATTTTGAAACGCTCAGTTATCGGCCTTAGATATGTCCGTCTAATTTAATTCGATGTTAGAAACATCATAACGAAGTTATTTTAAACCGAGTTATATCAGTTTATGCGAGTATATTGCTATTTTCGGTATTTCCTTAGTATTGCACTTTGACCATTTGGGCATGTCTGTGCGACATAGCTATTGTTAGCTGCTAATTCCAGAGGTGAAGAGGACGTTTTACAACCGTGCAACGATTCTTTTGGTCAAAGGACAACTTGCCCAAGATTCTGATGGAAGCTCGTCCAAAAGTAAGAGCTATTTATGATGTTATTCTGTATTTATGTGGAAAAATGTTTGGTCGCGGCACTGGTCTGGCTGTAACGCTGTATGTCTAGTAACGTTAATTTAAAAAATCTAACACAGCGATTGCATTAAGAACTAATTTATCTTTCATTAGCTGTCCAACTTGTATTTTTTTAGTCAAGTTTATGAATAGTTTTCGATTAGAATAGGTGCTAATCTAAGATGGCGCCGGACAGATTGCTCTAAGTTTTGGCCACTATTCTCATTGTATAACCACGATTTGTGCCGCTAAATATGCACATTTTCGAACAAACTCTATATGCATTGTGTAATATGATGTTATAGGACTGTCATCTGAAGAATTCTGAGAAGGTTAGTGAAAAAATTAATATCTTTTGGTGACTTATACTAATCGCTATGTTTTTGCCTGAATCAATGCTGTTGTGATGTTTGCTATTGTGGTAAGCTAATATAACGTTATATTGTGTTTTCGCTGTGAAACACTTAGAAAATCTGAAATATTGTCTGGATTCACAAGATCTGTGTCTTTCAATTGCTGTACGCTGTGTATTTTTAAGAAATGTTTTATGATGAGTAATTAGGTAATACACGTTGCTCTCTGTAGTTATTCTAGTCGCTTTGGTGAGTTTTGTGATAGTGCCTGCAATGGTAAACTATGATTTATACCTGAAATATGCACATTTTTCTAACAAAACATATGCTATACAATAAATATGTTATCAGACTATCGTCTGATGAAGTTTTTTCTTGGTTAGTGGCTATTTATATCTTTATTTGGTCGAATTAGTGATGGCTACCTATGCAGGAAAAAAATGGTGGAAAAAAAGTTGTCTTTTTTTGCTATGGTGGTTAGCTAATAGAAATACATATTTTGTCTTCCCTGTAAAACATTTAAAAAATCGGAAATGATGGCTGGATTCACAAGATCTGTATCTTTCATTTGGTGTCTTGGACTTGTGATTTCAAGAACATTTTATTATATGATATCCCTGTAGCTTTAGGCTAGGCTATGCTAGTCTGCTTTTTTGATGAGGATGCTCCCGTAGCAATGAAAGGTATTAATAGATGTACTATGTTAGGTATATTTATCTGTGGTTTTATTTCAACAGATTTTACTGATGCTATTAGATTGTACTATGTTAGGTATATTTATCTGTTGTTTTATTTCAACAGATTTACTGATGCTATTAGATTGTACTATGTTAGGTATATTTATCTGTGGTTTTATTTCAACAGATTTTACTGATGCTATTAGATTGTACTATGTTAGGTATATTTATCTGTGGTTTTATTTCAACAGATTTTACTGATGCTATTAGATTGCTGGGTGGGGGGAGTTTTATAAATACAGAGACTTCAGAAAGTATTCACACCCCTTGACTGGTCCCACATGTTGTTGTGTTACATCCTGAATTTAAAATGTATTTTTATTTCACCTTTATTTAACCAGGTAGACTAGTTGAGAACAAGTTCTCATTTGCAATGACACATACAACAACACAGAGTTACACATGGAATAAACAAAAATACAATCAATTATACAGTAGAAAAATCTATATACAGCATGTGCAAATAAGGTAGGATAAGAGAGGTTAGGCAATAAATAGACCATGGTGGCGAAGTAATTACAATATAGCAATTAAACACTGGAATGGTAGGGAATGTGAATGTGAATAGCAGAAGATGAATGTGCAAGTAGAGATACTGGGGTTAAATGGATTCAATACCCCATAATGTGGAAGTGGAATTATGTTTTTGGAAATGTTTACAAATGTAATTAAAAGCCTAAATAAGTTCAGGAGTAAAGATGTTGCTTAACAAGTCACATAATAAGTTGCAGGGACTCACTCTGTGTGCAATAATAGTGTTTAACATGATTTTTGAATGACTACCTCATCTCTGTACCCCACACATACAATTATCTGTAATGGCCCTCAGTCGAGCAGTGAATTTCAAACACAGATTCAACCACAAAGACCAGGTAGGTTGTCTAATGCCTCGCAAAGAAAGACACCTATTGGTGAATATCCCTTTGAGCATGGTGAAGTTATTAATGACACTTTAGATGATGTATCAATACAACCAGTCACTACAAAGATGCAGGCGTCCTTCCTAACTCAGTTGCTGGAGAGGAAGGAAACCGCTCAGGGATTTCACCATGAGGCCTATGGTGACTTTAAAATAGTTAGTGTTTAAAGGTTGTGATAGGACAAAACTGAGGATGGATCAACAACATTGTAGTTACTCCACAATACTAACCTAAATGACAGAGTGAAAAGAAGGAAGCCTGTACAGATTTTTTTTTATTACAAAACATTTATCCTGTTTGCAATAAGGCACTAAAGTAATACTGCAAAAATAGTTGGCAAAGAAATTAACTTTATATCCTGAATACAAAGTGTTTTATGTTTGGGGAAAATCCAACACATCACTGACTACCACTCTTCATATTTTCAAGCATGGTGGTGGCTGCATCATGTTATGGGTATGCTTGTCATTGGCCCTACAGTCCCTGGTTCTAATCCAGGCTGTATCACAACCAGCTGTGATCGGGAGTCTCATAGAGGCGGCGCACAATTGTCCCAGCATTGTCCAGGTTAGGGGAAGGTTTGGCCGGCCGGGACGTCCTTGTCGCATCGCGCTCTAGCGACTCCTTGTGGCAGCCAGGCGCATGCACGCTGACTTCGGTCGCCAGCTGAACGGTGTTTCCTCCGACACTGGCTTCCAGGGTAGTTAACTTCTTATGGCTGCAGGGGCAGTTTTGACTAGCTTGGATGAAAGGTGCACAGAGGTGCCCATAGTAAACTGCCTGCTCCTCAGTCCCAGTTGCTAATATATGCATAGTATTATTCATATTGGATAGAAAACACTCAGAAGTTTCTAAAACTGTTTGAATGATGTCTGTGAGTATGACAGAACTCATATGGCAGGGAAAAACCTGAGAAAAAAATCCAAACAGGAAGTGGGAATTATGAGGCGGGTCGATTTTCAACCAAGATCCTATTGAAATCACAGCGAGATGTGGATGAGTTTTTGGCTTCCACTAGATGTCAACAGTCTGTAGAACGTTGTCTGATGCCTCTACTGTGAAGGGGGGCCGAATGAGAGGGGAATTAGTCAGGTCTGCCATGACCTGACCATCCTCTAACCATGCGCGTTCACATGAGAGAGAGCTCTATTCCATCGCTCATCTGAAGTCAATGTAATTCTCCGGTTGGAACGTTATTCAAGATTTATGTTAACATTCTAAAGATTGATTCAATACATCGTTTGACATGTTTCTACTGACTGTTAATGCATTTTTGGACATTTCGTCAGCTTTTAGGGAACGCTCTTCGTGACTTTGGATTTGTTTACCAAACGCGCTAACAAAAGTAGCTAATTGGACATAAATAACGGACATTATCGAACAAATCAAGCATTTATTGTGGACCTGGGATTCCTGGGAGTGCATTCTGATGAAGATCATCAAAGGTAAGGGAATATTTATCATGTATTTTCTGGTTTCTGTTGACTCCAACATGGCGGCTAATTTGACTATTGTTCTGAGCGCCGTCTCAGATCATTGGATGGTTTGCTTTTTCCGTAAAGTTCTTTTGAAATCTGACACAGCGGTTGCATTAAGGAGAGGTATATCTATAATTCCATGTGTATAACTTGTATTATCATCTACATTTATGATGAGTATTTCTGTTGAATCGCTGTGGCTATGCAAAATCACTGGATGTTTTTGGAACTAGTGAACGTAACACGCCAATGTAAACTCAGATTTTTTTATATAAATATGAACTTTATCAAACAAAACATACATGTATTGTGTAACATGAAGTCTTATGAGTGTCATCTGATGAAGATCATCAAAGGTTAGTGATTAATTGTATCTCTATTTGTGTTTTTTGTGACTCCTATCTTTGGCTGGAGAAATGACTGTGTTTTGTCTGTCAATTTGGCGGTGACCTAACATAATCGTTTGTGGTGCTTTCGCAGAAAATCCGATTTGAAATCGGACACTTTGGTGGGATTAACAACAAGATTACCTTTAAAATGGTATAAAATACATGTATGTATGAGGAATTTTAATTATGAGTTTTCTGTTGTTTGAATTTGGCGCCCTGCACTTTCACTGGCTGTTGTCATATCGATCCCGTTACCGGGATCTCAGCCATAAGAAGTTTTAAGCGAGCAGTGTGTCAAGAAGTGCAGTGTGGCTTGGCAGGGTCGTGTTTAGGAGGATGCATGGCTCTCGACCTTCGCCTCTCCCCCGAGTCCGTAGGGGAGTTGCAATTGGATTTCATGAAAAAGGGGTAAAAGTACAACAAAGTGATAATAATACTAGTACTGATTTTAGATCACCTGGCAGATCAAACCATGTCAACACCTGCTAGACTTAAGGTAGAAGTGGATCCCCTGGCAGATCAAACCATGTCAACACCTGCTAGACTTAAGGTAGAAGTGGATCCCCTGGCAGATCAAACCATGTCAACACCTGCTAGACTTAAGGTAGAAGTGGATCCCCTGGCAGATCAAACCATGTCAACACCTGCTAGACTTAAGGTAGAAGTGGATCCCCTGGCAGATCAAACCATGTCAACACCTGCTAGACTTAAGGTAGAAGTGGATCCCCTGGCAGATCAAACCATGTCAACACCTGCTAGACTTAAGGTAGAAGTGGATCCCCTGGCAGATCAAACCATGTCAACACCTGCTTGACTTAAGGTAGAAGTGGATCCCCTGGCAGATCAAACCATGTCAACACCTGCTTGACTTAAGGTAGAAGTGGATCCCCTGGCAGATCAAACCATGTCATCACCTGCTTGACTTAAGGTAGAAGTGGATCCCCTGGCAGATGTGTCAAACCATGTCAACACCTGCTAGACTTAAGTTAGAAGTGGATCCCCTGGCAGATCAAACCATGTCAACACCTGCTAGACTTAAAGTAGAAGTGGATCCCCTGGCAGATCAAACCATGTCAACACCTGCAAGACTTAAGTTAGAAGTGAATCACCTGCCTGGACATCCTAAGAAGCACACAGAGACCTGCATTTTGAAGTCGGTTTAATAATACTTGTGAAAACTGACTTCAGGTGATTGAGGGATCTCGTTTAGATTAAAGGTCATAGGAAGTTTTATCATGTGGAGGTTTCATTCAAGTCTGTTTAATTAAATAATCTGTTTGTCTTTGACAGGAGAGAGACCAGACTCTCCTTCTGACAGCAGGAAGAGTCCTTCAGGAGAACCAGACCCAGAGACATCCAAACCAGCAGGACGACATCACTGCTCCCAGTGTGGAAAGAGTTGTACTCAGTTAGGGAGCCTGAAAACACATAAGAGAATACACACAGAAGAGAAGCCTTACCACTGCTCCTTGTGTGGAAAGAGTTTTAGGTGGTTAGGGAGCGTGGAAAGGCATGAGAGGACACACACAGGAGAAAAGCCTTTCCAATGTTCCCATTGTGGAAAGAGTTGTACCCAGTTAGGAAACCTGAACCAGCATGAGAGGACACACACAGGAAAAAAGATGCACCACTGCTCCCACTGTGGAAAGAGATTTACCCGGTTAAGGTACCTGAAAGAGCATGAAAGAATACATACAAATACACAGGAGGAGAAGACATACCACTGCTCTCATTGTGGAAAGACATTTTCCCAGTCAGAGGACCTGAAAACACATGAGAGAATCGAGAGGCTGTGTTCTGACTTGTGTTTTTGACTGAGAATTTGTGTTTTTGTTTGGGCTGTCAGACTTGAGAACTTTAATTTACGATTAATCCATTGTCTGAAAGGGTTAAAAATACACTGAAAATATCCAAAATACATTCTGTATACCGCTAAAATCTACAATGCCATGTAAAAACAAGATGACATTGTAATGTTTTTAAAATGGTATAACTTCCTTTATTTTTGCTGGACCCCAGGAAGAGTAGCTGCTGCCTTGGCAGGAACTAATGGGGATCCATAATAAACCCCAGGAAGAGTAGCTGCTGCCTTGTCAGGAACTAATGGGGATCCATAATAAACCCCAGGAAGAGGAGCTGCTGCCTTGGCAGGAAATAATGGGGATCCATAATAAACCCCAGGAAGAGTAGCTGCTGCCTTGACAGGAACTAATGGGGATCCATAATAAACCCCAGGAAGAGTAGCTGCTGCCTTGGTAGGAACTAATGGGGATCCATAATAAACCCCCGGAAGAGTAGCTGCTGCCTTGGCAGGAACTAATGGGGATCCATAATAAACCCCAGGAAGAGTAGCTGCTGCCTTGGCAGGAACTAATGGGGATCCATAATAAACCCCAGGAAGAGTATCTGCTGCCTTGGCAGGAACTAACGGGGATCCATAATAAACCCCAGGAAGAGTAGCTGCTGCCTTGGCAGGAACTAATGGGGATCCATAATAAACCCCAGGAATAGTAGTTGCTGCCTTGGCAGGAACTAATGGGGATCCATAATAAACCCCAGGAAGAGTAGCTGCTGCCTTGGCAGGAACTAATGGGGATCCATAATAACCCCAAGGAAGAGTAGCTGCTGCCTTGGCAGGAACTAATGGGGATCCATAATAAACCCCCGGAAGAGTAGCTGCTGCCTTGGCAGGAACTAATGGGGATCCATAATAAACCCCAGGAAGAGTAGCTGCTGCCTTGGCAGGAACTAATGGGGATCCATAATAACCCCAAGGAAGAGTAGCTGCTGCCTTGGTAGGAACTAATGGGGATCCATAATAAACTCCAGGAAGAGTAGCTGCTGCCTTGGCAGGAACTAATGGGGATCCATAATAAACCCCAGGAAGAGTAGCTGCTGCCTTGGCAGGAACTAATGGAGATCCATAATAAATACAAATAGTTGTATCAATATATTTGTGTCTCTTTACTCTCGGATTCTAAAATGCTAATTAGCATCAAAGTAGATGACATGCAAGACTACAAATCCCTACAAGCTCCTGCATGTCATCTCTAGCCTACACCTTTCACAGAACAGTTCACAGAATTGTCCATTGAAATAAATATAGACAATTTAATCATTGCTACATAAAGGCCTGATTGGTGGAGTGCTGCAGAGATGGTTGTCCTTCTGGAAGGTTCTCCCATCTCCACAGAGGAACTCTGGAGCTCTGTCAGAGTGAACATCGGGTTCTTGTTCACCTCCCTGACCAAGGCCCTTCTCCCCCGATTTCTCAGTTTGGCCGGGCGACCATCTCTGGGAAGAGTCTTGGTGGTTCCAAACTTCTTCCATTTAAGAATGATGGAGGCCACTGTGTTCTTGGGGACCTTCAATGCTGCATACATTTTTTGGTACCTTTCCCCAGATCTGTGCCTCGACACAGTCCTGTCTCAGAGCTCTATGGACAATTCCTTTGACCTCATGGCTTGGTTTTTGCTCTGACATGCACTGTGAACTGTGGGACCTTATATAGACAGGTCTGTGCCTTTCCAAATCATCTCCAATCAATTGAATTTACCACAGGTGGACTCCAATCAAGTTGTAGAAACATCTCAAGGATGATCAATGGAATCAGGATGCATCTGAGCTCAATTTCGAGTCTCATAGTAAAGGGTCTGAATACTTAAATAGATTTGCAAAAATGTGAAAAAAATGTTTTTGGTTTGTCATTATGGGGTATTGTGATGTCATTATGGGGTATTGTGTGTAGATTGATGAGGGGAAAAATATTCAATTTTAGAATAAGGCTGTAAAGTAACTGAATGTGGAAAAAGTGAAGGGGTGTGAATACTTAACGAATGCACTGTATACCTCTGGCAGAGTTTTCTACCATTGGCAGTTTTGTACACAGTCACGTGTTATAGAAATGTCCAATCATAGGAGAGTACATGGGAGGCACTATACTGTGTGTCTGCAGGTGTCTATCTGGTCAAAACCACTGATACAGGTGCCCCTCTACCCTCTGGTGGGATGAATCATGTCTACAGAGAAACCTAGATTCAAATACTTAGATGTGTGTGTATTGGGTATATGTTGTGAAATTGTTAGATATTACTTGTTAGATATTACTGCACTGTCGGAGCTAGAACCACAAGCATTTCACTACACCCCCAATAACATCTGCTAAACACGTGTATGTGACCAATAAAATGTGATTTGATTTTGATTTGAAATAAATGTCCTATTTATCAAAGGTGCTTTTGGCTGGGGTCAAAATGACTCCAAAGGATTTGAATTTGTTAAAAGTCCATTTTGATACAGAATCAACCATTTGATTGTGGGTGTAAAGCTTGTTTTAAATTCTCACTCATTAAACACGAATCAATCAACACATGCTTCTCTTTGAACGGCATAATATAATATTACACTTTTATGAAATAAATGAAAAAATCCTCAACTGCGTTGCCCACTCCAGTCAGCAGATGGCGATGTGCGTCTTTTAGGTTCAGGCGACGCTGCCAGTGTGACGTATAATCTAGTGGACGGGACGCTTCTTCAACGACAACAGCTAGTCAGACACCTCCGTAGCTTTCTAGCAAACACAGCTACAACATTCACGCGCTTTACACTGTTTTGGTGTATATTAGTCGCTGTGTATTAAACAAACTTCTGTCGTATGTACTTGTTGGCCCATTTAATTATATATTTACGTTGTTTGTCAGCTAGCTGGTTTGCTAAGTTAGCTTAGAACTAGGCTAGTCGCTAATGCTAACTAGCTAACATCTCCGACCATGAGTTCACTAAGCTACTCTCCTCCTGCTAAAGAAGAGGGGGACTGCTGGACGGAGAAAGAAGCTTTCGTGAAAGAGGAGGACGAAGAGGAAGCTGTTTCAATACAAAAACAAGTAGAGGGTGAGGCTGTTACCGTGAAAGAAGAAGAGAAAGACGTTTCAGTGAAAGAAGAGGAAGACGCGTTCAGAGTGAAAGAGGAGGAGGGTGTTACAGTAAAAGAAGAGGAGGAAGAGAAAGAGAAAGACGTTACAGTGAAAGAAGAGGAAGACGCGTTCAGAGTGAAAGAGGAGGAGGTTGTTACAGTAAAAGAGGAGGAAGTTACAGTAAAAGGAGAGGAGGATGCAGTTTTTGGAGTGAAAGGGGAGGAGGGGGAGATGACTGTCACATTGGAGGAAGAAGAGGAGGTTGGAGATCTGTTTAACACCAGTAAGTACCGTCTCTGCAGTCGTTGAACCAATATGCAGTAAAGGGGTTCTACACTTTAATGTTGTTCTGTAGAAATGGCTGAAGCTACACTGTAACGTGTAGAACATCAAGAGTGGACCATCAACAAAACGTTAACAATTGATCAAATGCATCCAATGACAATGCCTGAAATACTGTAGTCCTCAATATCTCCTATTAGATTAGCCCAATATGTAGTCTTAAAGGGGCAATCAGCAGTTGTTACATCCATTTTGGGACGTATACATTAATGATATGTACCCATTGTTTCTTGAAGAATTCACTTATAAATGCCTCATGATTTTAGTTCAACTGTTGTACCCCATCAGAACCCAAAATATGAGCTTTTTTTACTCCAATGTTTGTCAGTAAATATAAACAAACACTGTATATCCCCAAAACATGGTTAAAACTAGAATGTTGATATCATGGATGGTTGCATTTCTCCAGCCCCATCCCTCAGCTTTTTACCGAAACAGGCAGGGAGTACGCTTTGTTATTGTTTCTACTGCTGATTGCTGTCCCCGTTACTCCATAATTTCACATAATACTTTCATATCACATCAAAATAGGTAACCAGTCGCGACGCCCCAAACTGTAAACCGAATTCATTTTTCCTTCCTAAGCGCTTCTTTTTCTTCTTTGGACTTTATATGGCGGTTGGAAACCAACTTTAAGATGTATTACCACCATCAACTGGACTGGAGTGTGGACCTCAGTTCATCTTTTAATCACCCACGTGGGTATATACCAAGACAGTCATGAAGAGGGCACAACGAAACCTTTTCCCCCTCAGGAGACTGAAAAGATTTGGCAGGGGTCCCCAGATCTTCAAAAGGTAATACAGCTGCACCATCGAGAGCATCCTGACTGGACGCATCACCGCCTGGTATGGCAACTGCTCGGCATCTGACCATAAGGCGCTACAGAGGGTAGTGCGAACAGCCCAGTACATCACTGTGGCCAAGCTTCCTGCCATCCAGGACCTATATAATAGGCGATGTCAGAGGAAAGCCCACAAAAGTGTCAGGGACTCCAGTCACCCAAGTTATAGACTGTTTTCTCTGCTAACGCACGGCAAGTGGTACCACAGCACCAAGTCTAGGTCCAAAAAGCCACCTCAACAGCTTCTACCCCCAAGCCATAAGACTGCTGAACAATTCATAAAATCGCCACCAGACTGTCTGTTACCACAGAAGGGTTCCGTTTGTCCCCTCCCCAGAGGTGTCTCATTATTGGGATTCATTGCTGATTCTTACCTGTAGCTCACTATGAGGTGTCTAGTGATACAGGTTAAGGGCCCTGTTGGAGATTGGTGATTGGTAGCGGAGTCGAGGGAACAAGCAGGGTTGGACAGGGCCATGTTATTATCCCACACACAGTCTCTGTGGTTCATATGAACCCCATTCCTGGGAATTAGATTTGATTACAAATCGCCCCTGTCTGTTACCACAGAAGGGTTCCGTCTGTCCCATTCCCAGCTAGGTTACGAGGCGCTTTGTCACCAGTACTTATGACTGGTTGATAGGGGAAACCTCCATGCTTATTATAGAAAAAATAATTAAGGGAAAACTATTTAGTAAACTGAAATAAAATAATAAACCTGTTTGAAAAATGAAACTATTCCAAAACTATCTTTGACTCAAACTAAAATAGCCTTAAATAATAACCAGCATGAATTATGTTCAGTTTGAATAATTTATATCTTAACTTTGGGCAAAAATATAATATTTTTTATGTGGTTTTAAAGCTTCTGAACCTGGTGGCTGGTAAATGCTGCCATGGGATGGCAATGTTTCAAATAGACCTAGCTTGTGTATCACTATCACTAGCTATCACCAGAAATACTTTAAGAAATTAGGATATTGGAAACTCCTTTCGATTCGTATTAATAGCTAAAAGAAAAGAACATTGGCATGAATTACTTGTTCTCTGTATATCGTATAGCTTTGCAATCGTGACGTTACGTACTTTCAAGGACAATAGGCATGTTTCTCGACTCATACCCGGACTTTAAAAAGGGATTTTGTGAGAATTAGCTTAGGAACTGCGTGTCACAGCATGACAATGTGAACGCGATTGGTCGACAGTCTCTTGGACGGGCGTTATATACGCTTTGACATTTTCTGGTATAGTTTTTATTTGAAAACGTTTTTGTTAACTTGCCTGCCTATTGAATTTGGAATGCACTGTACTGTTCATCTCTGAAACTCACTGAGATAATTCCTTTGATCCAGCAGTAGCAATACAGGGATATAACATCTACAGAAAAGACAGGAATGCTTATGGGGGAGGTGGTGCTGTATACAGTGCATTCTGAAAGTATTCAGACCCCTTGACTTTTTCCACATTTTGTTACTTTAAAGCCTTATTCTAAAATTGATCAAATTATTTTTTCCCCCTCTTTCATTTAGCTAATTTATTTGGCACCTGCATTTGGGGAGTTTCTCCCATCCTTCTCTCCAGATCCTCTCTAGCTCTGTCAGGTTGGATGGGGAACATCACTGCACAGCTATTTTCAGGTCTCTCCAGAGATGTTAGATCGGGCTCAAGTCCGGGCTCTGGCTGGGTCACTCAAGGACATTCAGAGACTTCTACCGAAGCCACTCCTGCGTTGCCCCCAAAATCATGTTCTTGTGTCCCCACCTAAAGTACATCTTGGTCAACCAAGAGTCGTCTGTTCTTTCTACCAAACGATTGGTTGAAATGTTATAACATGTATTTTTCCATATATAGACACACCCCATGTGTTTTAATTAAATCAACTATATGTACTGAACTGGTCTGATGCTTTAAGCACGCTGTTTGATCTAATAATGAAGACACACAAATGACTCGAGGGAGCCAGAGATCAAGATAACCTAACCAGAAGAGAGAAATTCTACCGTTATGCTCCTGAAGTTTCCTGTAATGGGCTACGCCAGCGGTCGGCAACCTTTTCCATTTGGAGTGCCAAGTTATCTGACCATTTCTACCAGTTACCAGTTATGATATTCATATAAACATTTTCGTGGAACAGTTTCATTTCATTTATAGTAGTATCTCAAAATCATTGTCTGTGGTTAATCTACATTTAATCTAAATTAAAATTATACAAATCTAAAAGTGACTTTCACTGCCATTGCCAACTATGTAAAAATAGCCTACATAAAGCCAACAAATAAAAACATTGCAGCCTGCAGGTAGAAAATATCCCAAAATCACATTTGCTGCAAATGGCCTGTCTACAACGATCTTGAAACATTGTATCAGCTATCACCTGGGTCGGCCCAAAACTCGAGATAGCGAGCTTGCAACATTGTATAACATATTCTGGGCTGTTAGTTTCCCGCGCCAGTGAGTTCGGGACAGACACAGCTGTTGGCTATTTGTGCAAAGGATAAGAAGTAATTGGGTATTTTATGACATTTTCACTGGATCAGAGCATTACATTTTTCCCTTTCGTGCCGAGTGGTTATTGAAAGGGTGAGAGCTGGAAATATTTTTCAAATACTTTGAGGAACTATTGTCATTTGCAATTGATTTTGATTAGACTTTGTTTATTTTCTGTTTGAGGTGAATAAAACATTACTTTGAAAAGCTCCACAACTCATTAGTGGTGGTGCGTTAAGACAATCAGAAATACCATCAGACATCCCCAAATGGGCACATTTATCAAATCAAATCAAATTTTATTTGTCACATACACATGGTTAGCAGATGTTAATGCGAGTGTAGGGAAATGCTTGTGCTTCTAGTTCCGACAATGCAGTAATAACCAACAAGTATTCTAACCTAACAATTCCACAACTACTACCTTATACATACAAGTGTAAAGGGATAAAGAATATGTACATAAAGATATATGAATGAGTGATGGTACAGAACGGCATAGGCAGGATGCAGTAGATGGTATAGAGTACAGTATATACATATGAGATGAGTAATGTAGGGTATGTAAACATAAAGTGGCATAGTTTAAAGTGGCTAGTGATACATGTATTACATAAAGATGGCAAGATGCAGTAGATGATATAGAGTACAGTATATACATATACATATGAGATGAGTAATGTAGGGTATGTAAACATTATAATTAAGTGGCATTGTTTAAAGTGGCTAGTGGTACATTTTTACATAATTCCATCAATTCCCATATTAAAGTGGCTGGAGTTGAGTCAGTATGTTGGCAGCGGCCGCTAAATGTTAGTGGTGGCTGTTTAACAGTCTGATGGCCTTGAGATAGAAGCTGTTTTTCAGTCTCTCGGTCCCTGCTTTGATGCACCTGTACTGACCTCGCCTTCTGGATGGTAGCGGGGTGAACAGGCAGTGGCTCGGGTGGTTGTTGTCCTTGATGATCTTTATGGCCTTCCTGTGACATCGGATGGTGTAGGTGTCCTGGAGGGCAGGTAGTTTGCCCCCGGTGATGCGTTGTGCAGACCGGACTACCCTCTGGAGAGCCTTACGGTTGTGGGCGGAGCAGTTGCCGTACCAGGCGGTGATACAGCCCGACAGGATGCTCTCGATTGTGCATCTGTAGAAGTTTGTGAGTGCTTTTGGTGACAAGCCGAATTTCTTCAGCCTCCTGAGGTTGAAGAGGCGCTGCTGCGCCTTCTTCACAACGCTGTCTGTGTGGGTGGACCAATTCAGTTTGTCCGTGATGTGTACACCGAGGAACTTAAAACTTTCCACCTTCTCCACTACTGTCCCGTCGATGTGGATAGGGGGGTGCTCCCTCTGCTGTTTCCTGAAGTCCACAATCATCTCCTTTGTTTTGTTGACGTTGAGTGTGAGGTTATTATCCTGACACCACACTCCGAGGGCCCTCACCTCCTCCCTGTAGGCCGTCTCGTCGTTGTTGGTAATCAAGCCTACCACTGTAGTGTCATCCGCAAACTTGATGATTGAGTTGGAGGCGTGCATGGCCACGCAGTCGTGGGTGAACAGGGAGTACAGGAGAGGGCTCAGAACGCACCCTTGTGGGGCCCCAGTGTTGAGGATCAGCGGGGTGGAGATGTTGTTACCTACCCTCACCACCTGGGGGCGGCCCGTCAGGAAGTCCAGGACCCAGTTGCACAGGGCGGGGTCGAGACCCAGGGTCTCGAGCTTGATGACGAGTTTGGAGGGTACTATGGTGTTAAATGCTGAGCTGTAGTCGATGAACAGCATTCTCACATAGGTATTCCTCTTATCCAGATGGGTTAGGGCAGTGTGCAGTGTGGTTGCGATTGCGTCGTCTGTGGACCTATTGGGTCGGTAAGCAAATTGGAGTGGGTCTAGGGTGTCCGGTAGGGTGGAGGTGATATGGTCCTTGACTAGTCTCTCAAAGCACTTCATGATGACGGAAGTGAGTGCTACGGGGCGGTAGTCGTTTAGCTCAGTTACCTTAGCTTTCTTGGGAACAGGAACAATGGTGGCCCTCTTGAAGCATGTGGGAACAGCAGACTGGGATAAGGATTGATTGAATATGTCCGTAAACACACCAGCCAGCTGGTCTGCGCATGCTCTGAGGACGCGGCTGGGAATGCCGTCTGGGCCTGCAGCCTTGCGAGGGTTAACACGGTTAAATGTTTTACTCACCTCGGCTGCAGTGAAGGAGAGCCCGCAGGTTTTGGTAGCGGGCCGTGTCAGTGGCACTGTATTGTCCTCAAAGCGAGCAAAAAACATATTTAGCCTGTCTGGGAGCAAGACATCCTGGTCCGCGACGGGGCTGGTTTTCTTTTTGTAATCCGTGATTGACTGTAGACCCTGCCACATACCTCTTGTGTCTGAGCTGTTGAATTGCGACTCTATTTTGTCTCTGTACTGGGACTTAGCTTGTTTGATTGCCTTGCGGAGAGAATAGCTACACTGTTTGTATTCGGTCATGTTTCCGGTCACCTTGCCCTGGTTAAAAGCAGTTGTTCGCGCTTTCAGTTTCACGCGAATGCTGCCGTCAATCCACGGTTTCTGGTTTGGGAATGTTTTAATCGTTGCTGTGGGTACGACATCGTCAATGCACTTTCTAATGAACTCGCTCACCGAATCAGCATATTCGTCAATGTTGTTGTTGGACGCAATGCGGAACATATTCCAATCCGCGTGATCGAAGCAGTCTTGAAGCGTGGAATCAGATTGGTCGGACCAGCGTTGAACAGACCTGAGCGCGGGAGCTTGTTGTTTTAGTTTCTGTTTGTAGGCTGGAAGCAACAAAATGGAGTCGTGGTCAGCTTTTCCGAAAGGAGGGCGGGGGAGGGCCTTATATGCGTCGCGGAAGTTAGTGTAACAATGATCCAGGGTTTTACCAGCCCTGGTAGCACAATCGATATGCTGATAGAATTTAGGGAGTTTTGTTTTCAGATTAGCCTTGTTAAAATCCCCAGCTACGATGAATGCAGCCTCAGGGTGTGTGGTTTCCAGTTTACAAAAAGATAAAGTTCGTTCAGGGCCATCGATGTGTCTGCTTGGGGGGGAATATATACGGCTGTGATTATAATCGAAGAGAATTCCCTTGGTAGATAATGCGGTCGACATTTGATTGTGAGGAATTCTAGATCCGGTGAACAGAATGACTTGAGTTCCTGTATGTTGTTATGATCACACCACGTCTCGTTGATCATAAGGCATACACCCCCGCCCCTCTTCTTACCAGAAAGATGTTTGTTTCTGTCGGCGCGATGCGTGAAGAAACCAGCTGGCTGCACCGACTCCGTTATCGTCTCTTGAGTTAGCCATGTTTCCGTGAAGCAGAGAACGTTACAATCCCTGATGTCTCTCTGGAATGTTACCCTTGCTCGGATTTCATCAACCTTATTGTCAAGAGACTGGACATTGGCGAGTAGTATGCTAGGGAGTGGAGCGCGATGTGCCCGTCTCCGAAGCCTGACCAGGAGACCGCTACGTTTGCCCCTTTTACGGCGTCGCATAGGGTCGCCGGCTGGGATCAGATCCATTGTATTGGGTGGAAGGCAAAACACTGGATCCGTTTCGGGAAAGTCATATTCCTGGTTGGAACGATGGTGAGTTGACGTTGCTCTTATATTCAGTAATTCCTCCCGACTGTATGTAATGAAACCTAAGATTACCTGGGGTACCAATGTAAGGAATAACACATAAAAAAACAAAATACTGCATATTTTCCAAGGAACGCGAAGCGAGGCGGCCATCTCTGCCGGCGCCGGAAGAATTTCCTACATTTGCGCGCAGGACAGGTAGACTAGTCCTACTACTCTATGTGTAACCAGGTAGACTAGTCCTACTACTCTATGTGTAACTAGGTAGACTAGTCCTACTTCTATATGTGTAACCAGGTAGACTAGTCCTACTTCTATATGTGTAGTCAGGTAGACTAGTCCTACTTCTATATGTGTAACCAGGTAGACTAGTCCTACTTCTATATGTGTTGTCGGGTAGACTAGTCCTTCTTCTATATGTGTAACCAGGTAGACTAGTCCTACTTCTATATGTGTAACCAGGTAGACTAGTCCTACTTCTATATGTGTTGTCGGGTAGACTAGTTCTACTTCTATATGTGTAACCAGGTAGACTAGTCCTACTTCTATATGTGTAACCAGGTAGACTAGTCCTACTTCTCTATGTGTAACTAGGTAGACTAGTCCTACTTCTATATGTGTAACCAGGTAGACTAGTCCTACTTCTCTGTGTAACTAGGTAGACTAGTCCTACCTCTATATGTGTAACTAGGTAGACTAGTCCTACTTCTATATGTGTAACCAGGTAGACTAATCCTACTTCTATATGTGTAACCAGGTAGACTAGTCCTACTTCTATATGTGTAACCAGGTAGACTGGTCCTACTTCTATATTTGTAACTAGGTAGACTAGTCCTACTTCTATATGTGTAACCAGGTAGACTAGTCCTACTTCTATATGTGTAACCAGGTAGACTAGTCCTACTTCTATATGTGTAACCAGGTAGACTAGTCCTACTTCTATATGTGTAGCCAGGTAGACTAGTCCTACTTCTATATGTGTAACCAGGTAGACTAGTCCTACTACTATATGAGTAATCAGGTAGACTAGTCCTACTTCTATATGTGTAACCAGGTAGACTAGTTCTACTTCTATATGTGTAACCAGGTAGACTAGTCCTACTTCTATATGTGTAACCAGCTAGACTAGGTCTACTTATATATGTGTAACCAGGTAGACTAGTCCTACTACTCTATGTGTAACCAGGTAGACTAGTCCTACTACTCTATGTGTAACTCGGTAGACTAGTCCTACTTCTATATGTGTAACCAGGTAGACTAGTCCTACTTCTATATGTGTTGTCAGGTAGACTAGTCCTACTTCTATATGTGTAACCAGGTAGACTAGTCCTACTTCTATATGTGTTGTCGGGTAGACTAGTCCTACTTCTATATGTGTAACCAGGTAGACTAGTCCTACTTCTATATGTGTAACCAGGTAGACTAGTCCTACTTCTATATGTGTTGTCAGGTAGACTAGTCCTACTTCTATATGTGTAACCAGGTAGACTAGTCCTACTTCTATATGTGTAACCAGGTAGACTAGTCCTACTTCTCTATGTGTAACTAGGTAGACTAGTCCTACTTCTATATGTGTAACCAGGTAGACTAGTCCTACTTCTCTATGTGTAACTAGGTAGACTAGTCCTACCTCTATATGTGTAACCAGGTAGACTAGTCCTACTTCTATATGTGTAACCAGGTAGACTAATCCTACTTCTATATGTGTAACCAGGTAGACTAGTCCTACTTCTATATGTGTAACCAGGTAGACTAGTCCTACTTCTCTATGTGTAACTAGGTAGACTAGTCCTACCTCTATATGTGTAACCAGGTAGACTAGTCCTACTTCTATATGTGTAACCAGGTAGACTAGTCCTACTTCTATATGTGTAACCAGGTAGACTGGTCCTACTTCTATATTTGTAACTAAGTAGACTAGTCCTACTTCTATATGTGTAACCAGGTAGACTAGTCCTACTTCTATATGTGTAACCAGGTAGACTAGTCCTACTTCTATATGTGTAGCCAGGTAGACTAGTCCTACTTCTATATGTGTAACCAGGTAGACTAGTCCTACTACTATATGAGTAATCAGGTAGACTAGTCCTACTTCTATATGTGTAACCAGGTAGACTAGTTCTACTTCTATATGTGTAACCAGGTAGACTAGTCCTACTTCTATATGTGTAACCAGGTAGACTAGGTCTACTTCTATATGTGTAACCAGGTAGACTAGTCCTACTTCTCTATGTGTAACTAGGTAGACTAGTCCTACTTCTATATGTGTAACCAGGTAGACTAGTCCTACTTCTCTATGTGTAACTAGGTAGACTAGTCCTACCTCTATATGTGTAACTAGGTAGACTAGTCCTACTTCTATATGTGTAACCAGGTAGACTAGTCCTACTTCTATATGTGTAACCAGGTAGACTAGTCCTACTTCTATATGTGTAACCAGGTAGACTAGTCCTACTTCTCTATGTGTAACTAGGTAGACTAGTCCTACTTCTATATGTGTAACCAGGTAGACTAGTCCTACTTCTCTATGTGTAACTAGGTAGACTAGTCCTACCTCTATATGTGTAACTAGGTAGACTAGTCCTACTTCTATATGTGTAACCAGGTAGACTGGTCCTACTTCTATATTTGTAACTAGGTAGACTAGTCCTACTTCTATATGTGTAACCAGGTAGACTAGTCCTACTTCTATATGTGTAACCAGGTAGACTAGTCCTACTTCTATATGTGTAGTCAGGTAGACTAGTCCTACTTCTATATGTGTAACCAGGTAGACTAGTCCTACTACTATATGAGTAATCAGGTAGACTAGTCCTACTTCTATATGTGTAACCAGGTAGACTAGTTCTACTTCTATATGTGTAACCAGGTAGACTAGTCCTACTTCTATATGTGTAACCAGGTAGACTAGGTCTACTTCTATATGTGTAACCAGGTAGACTAGTCCTACTTCTCTATGTGTAACTAGGTAGACTAGTCCTACTTCTCTATGTGTAACTAGGTAGACTAGTCCTACCTCTATATGTGTAACTAGGTAGACTAGTCCTACTTCTATATGTGTAACCAGGTAGACTAATCCTACTTCTATATGTGTAACCAGGTAGACTAGTCCTACTTCTATATGTGTAACCAGGTAGACTAGTCCTACTTCTCTATGTGTAACTAGGTAGACTAGTCCTACCTCTATATGTGTAACCAGGTAGACTAGTCCTACTTCTATATGTGTAACCAGGTAGACTAGTCCTACTTCTATATGTGTAACCAGGTAGACTAGTCCTACTTCTATATTTGTAACTAGGTAGACTAGTCCTACTTCTATATGTGTAACCAGGTAGACTAGTCCTACTTCTATATGTGTAACCAGGTAGACTAGTCCTACTTCTATATGTGTAGCCAGGTAGACTAGTCCTACTTCTATATGTGTAACCAGGTAGACTAGTCCTACTACTATATGAGTAATCAGGTAGACTAGTCCTACTTCTATATGTGTAACCAGGTAGACTAGTTCTACTTCTATATGTGTAACCAGGTAGACTAGTCCTACTTCTATATGTGTAACCAGGTAGACTAGTCCTACCTCTATATGTGTAACCAGGTAGACTAGTCCTACCTCTATATGTGTAACCAGGTAGACTAGTCCTACTACTATATGTGTTGTCGGGTAGACTAGTCCTACTTCTATATGTGTAACCAGGTAGACTAGTCCTACTTCTATATGTGTAGCCAGGTAGACTAGTCCTACTTCTATATGTGTAACCAGGTAGACTAGTCCTACTTCTATATGTGTAACCAGGTAGACTATTCCTACTTCTATATGTGTAACCAGGTAGACTAGTCCTACTTCTATATGTGTAACCAGGTAGACTAGTCCTACTACTATATGGGTAATCAGGTGTGCATCCTTACTCAACATTGACAGGAGTGTTTCAAACAAAAGACAATGAATACATTTACAAAACTGACGCATCTTGCAGGGTCAGGTCTGGGTGGTCTGCCAGGGGCCGTTTCATTTAGTATCCGTTTTGGTCGGCATGGGGAATGATTGGATTTCCCCATAGTATGTTGTACCGAAATCGACTGAAAGGGAGTGTACCTTTATGACTATAATTACTGTTCCCCGAAGGAGGGAAACGAGGTACAACACCTGTTTGTCCCCGCCCCTTCCTGGGTTGGTGAAGAGCGGTATTAAATTGAATATGACCTAAGGCTCGTATTTCTGTGTTTATTATAATTAAGTCTATGATTTGATATTTGATAGAGCAGTCTGACTGAGCGGTGGTAGGCAGCAGCAGGCTCGTAAGCATTCATTCAAACAGCACTTTCCTGCGTTTGCCAGCAGCTCTTCGCAATTCTTGAAGCACAGTTCTGTTCATGACTTCAAGCCTATCAACTCCCAAGATTAGGCTGGCAATACTATAGTGCCTATGAGAACATTCGGGGTGGCAGGGTAGCCTAGTGGTTAGAGCGTTGGACGAGTAACCGAAAGGTTGCAAGTTCAAATCCCCAAGCTGACAAGGTACAAATCTGTCGTTCTACCCCTAAACAGGCAGTTAACCCACTGTTCCTAGGCTGTCATTGAAAATACGAATTTGTTCTTAACTGACTTGCCTAGTAAAATAAAGGTACAAAAATATATTAAATAAAAATGTTAATTAAATACAAATGGTATTGAGAGAAATAGTTATATGTTAAAAGCTTTTTTTTACGTAAGTGTTTTTTTAAAGTGTTGTTGTTAGGTGAAGTTATAGGTCCTACAGTAGGTCTATGTTGTTGTTATGGGTCCTACAGTAGGTCTATGTTGTTGTTATGGTCCTACAGTAGGTCTATGTTGTTGTTATGGGTCCTACAGTAGGTCTATGTTGTTGTTATGGGTCCTACAGTAGGTCTATGTTGTTGTTATGGGTCCTACAGTAGGTCTATTTTGTTGTTATGGGTCCTACAGTAGGTCTATTTTGTTGTTATGGGTCCTACAGTAGGTCTATGTTGTTGTTATGGGTCCTACAGTAGGTCTATGTTGTTGTTATGGGTCCTACAGTAGGTCTATGTTGTTGTTATGGGTCCTACAGTAGGTCTATCTTGTTGTTAGGTGAAGTTATGGGTCCTACAGTAGGTCTATCTTGTTGTTAGGTGAAGTTATGGGTCCTACAGTAGGTCTATGTTGTTGTTAGGTGAAATTATGGGTCCTACAGTAGGTCTATGTTGTTGTTAGGTGAAGTTATGTGTCCTACAGTAGGTCTATGTTGTTGTTAGGTGAAGTTATGGGTCCTACAGTAGGTCTATGTTGTTATCAGGTGAAGTTATGTGTCCTACAGTAGGTCTATGTTGTTGTTAGGTGAAGTTATGGGTCCTACAGTAGGTCTATGTTGTTGTTATGGGTCCTACGGTAGGTCTATCTTGTTGTTAGGTGAAGTTATGGGTCCTACAGTAGGTCTATCTTGTTGTTAGGTGAAGTTATGGGTCCTACAGTAGGTCTATGTTGTTGTTAGGTGAAGTTATGGTCCTACAGTAGGTCTATGTTGTTGTTAGGTGAAATTATGGGTCCTACAGTAGGTCTATGTTGTTGTTAGGTGAAGTTATGGTCCTACAGTAGGTCTATGTTGTTGTTAGGTGAAGTTATGGTCCTACAGTAGGTCTATGTTGTTGTTAGGTGAAGTTATGGTCCTACAGTAGGTCTATGTTGTTGTTAGGTGAAGTTATGGGTCCTACAGTAGGTCTATGTTGTTGTTAGGTGAAGTTATGGGTTCTACAGTAGGTCTATGTTGTTGTTAGGTGAAGTTATGGGTTCTACAGTAGGTCTATGTTATTGTTAGGTGAAGTTGTGGGCCAATTTGTTAAACACTTAATGTACAAACCCTCAGTTTCACGCTGATGGCAAAGCTAGCTAAAGAGCATTTTACTGGTTGAAGTGTTTTATAAGTATAAAGCAGTTGATTTGCGACAATAACACAAACATATTAAGCAGGAGATTCAAACGAGCGTAACAGTTGTAATCCAATAGTAATGTGAAATGCACTCATAAACAACCTGTAAATGGAGGCTATTGTTGCTGTCAGCCTATGAGAACTCCCCTGAGTTTTCCCACACGGTGGTGAATTAGTGAATAGACACAGAGCTTAATGTGAGTTTCCTTGAGTAGCACTCCTGATCTTGCGCTGTAATATTCAGAATACATTGTGGAAAACTAAAATCTTTGTTCACCATTTTTGTTCCAGACAGATATACTACATCCATAACTAGTGGTTTCCTCATTACCAGATATACTACACCCATAACTAGTGGTTTCCTCATTACCAGATATACTACATCCATAACTAGTGGTTTCCTCATTACCAGATATACTACATCCATAACTAGTGGTTTCCTCATTAGGTTTGACTGTCTTAAGACAATTGTAAAGTAATTTAACAGACCTCTGGGCATCACCTTTTACCTCAAATAAACAGTGGATTTCTACTGTTGTGGGCCTTTAACCGTCTGACTTTGTTGTTCACACAGGAGAGATACGGGACTATCGTGGATCATCTGGGGAGCCTCAACAACAACATGATGCTGAAGAGGCAGAGAAGAGTCTCTCCACATCAGAACACCTCAAGAAACACCAGTGGAGACCCACAGGGAAGAAATCTCACCGCTGCTCTGACTGTGGGAAGAGATTCACCTCATCAGGCATTAAAATTCATCAGAGAATCCACACAGGAGAGAAATCTTTTAGCTGTGGTCAATGTGGAAAGAGTTTTTCAACATCTGGCTCTCTGACTCTGCACCAGAGAACACACACAGGAGAGAAACCTTATAGCTGTGGTCAATGTGGGAAGAGTTTTGGTCAATCTTGCCATCTGGTATCACACCAGAGAACACACACAGGAGAGAAATCTTATAGTTGTGGTCAATGTGGAAAGAGTTTTTCAACATCTGGCTCTCTGACTCTGCACCAGAGAACACACACAGGAGAGAAACCTTATAGCTGTGGTCAATGTGGGAAGAGTTTTGGTCAATCTTGCCATCTGGTATCACACCAGAGAACACACACAGGAGAGAAACCTTATAGCTGTGATCAATGTGGGAAGAGTTTTACTAGATCTGGCCATCTGACTGTACACCAGAGAATACACACAGGAGAGAAACCTTACAGCTGTGATCAATGTGGGAAGAGTTTTGCTGCATCTATAACTCTGACTCAACACCAGAGAACACACACAGGAGAGAAACCATATAGCTGTGATCAATGTGCGAAGAGTTTTATTCAATCTGGACATCTGACAGTGCACCAGAGAATACACACAGGAGAGAAACCTTACAGCTGTGATCAATGTGGGAAGAGTTTTGCTGCATCTATAACTCTGACTCGACACCAGAGAACACACACAGGAGAGAAATCTTATAGCTGTGGTCAATGTGGGAAGAGTTTTTCTTCTTCTAGCTGTCTAACTATACACCATAGAACACACACAGGAGAGAAACCTTATAGCTGTGATCAATGTGGGAAGAGTTTTAGGCAATCTGGAGATCTGACAGTGCACCAGAGAACACACACAGGAGAGAAACCGTTTAGCTGTGATCAATGTGGGAAGAGTTTTGTTCGATCTGGCCATCTGACAGTACACCAGAGAACACACACAGGAGAGAAACGTCTTAGCTGTGACCAGAGATAATCTGATAAAAGATCTCTGATCAAATATCAGAACATTTATATATGAAGGAGTTGTTTCATGATATCAATGAATTAATGTCACAATGTAGAATGTTTTAACATTGTAGTAGGAGTATTTTAATGTCTCAATGTAGAATGTTTTAATATATAGTATATTAATATACTCTGCAGTAATTCAGTCAGAATGTCACAAAGTAGAACCCTAAACGTTTGCCCCCTTATCAATTGGTTTCAACATGATATGGATATTAGGCTCATTGGGGGAAATCCAGGCTCTGAATTGAAAGAGTACTATTTATGTGATTCAACACAAAGTGACTAACAAAAAAAGAGTTGTCCTCTAACCAGTGATGTACACATTATTCCCAGAATCAACTGATTTCAACATAATATCGATGAGTTAAGACAAATAAGTGTTGTGTTCCTTTGTTTAGCGACCCCTAAATTTAAATGCATCACTCCAATATGTAGCTGACTGTCTTCTGCAGGTTGTCCTCTAACCAGTGAGCTAAAATATATCTCCCATTTCCATGTTTTTCTTTTGTTGTTAGTTTCAACAGTACGAACAACCTGATTTCCCCCCTAATCGATATCAGTGATTTATTGCTACTTGTCAAAACAACAGTGTTTTTGGTGCTTGTGCAGTTTATAAGGAGCTTGTTTTAAAAAAAGACAATTATTGTGGCAGATGTTTGTGTATATACCACATGTTAGGTTTTCAATTTATCCCAAACTGTTTCTGCATATTGGTTATTGATTTGGACACGTTAAAACTGTGTTTTGACATTGGGCTATCCCAACTAGCAAAATGTAATTGAAAAGCCGTTGAAAATAATACTATGCAATCAAATATTTCATATTTACATTTCATGTAACATTTAGTAATGAAAATTATTCATGCAATCAACTGACAGTTTTTTGGGTACAATTATATTGACATTGTTGCCCTGTTTTTAGAATATCAGGGTTCATTTTCACATGTGCCAAACGTAATGTACTAGAGCATGACATTGGGTACTGGGCCCCGATCCAACAACATGCCTATCTAGTGAACCCTGAAAAGAGAGAGAAGCTCTGCAGTGAGGTGGAAAGTTACTACGGATATTGCAGGAGTTTCCTCTTGAAATCAGACATGTCCGTGGTGAGAACAACCTGGTTGCTGATTGTCTCAAGGGGGGCAGTCAAAATGTTTTGTGTTTTGCGTTTAGCCAGTGCGTTGCCATGGATCACAATTTATTTTGACTGCACGGTTTTCCGTATTGGAGATGAGTTTTGTTTGGGCTCGTTCCAAGGGGACGAGAGTTCTAGAAGCGAGTGAGTTTTAGGAAGACGAGAGTTCTAGAAGTTATAGAAAGAAAAATCTTTGTGGGAATAATAAAAAATACATATTGTTTTCAATTGTTGTTTGCCAGTAGACAGACACCGTGTTTATATTGGTGACGGTGAAGCATTGTAGTTGATTATAATGTGAAATGGAAGTTGTTTTCTGTTGTTGGTGAGCAAACTCTTAAGGTGTTAGTTAGTCTTTGGTTTTTCCATTTATGTTTTGAGGTTGGACTTTAGCTCGTTAGCACGTTGGGAGCACTGATTGGTGTCACCTCGTTAGTCAGTATGTGTTACACCTGTGCTGGCTTGTCCATCTCGTTAGTGGGAAGGTGTTTCACCTGAGCTGGTCCAGGTTCTATTTAAGAGTGTCTGGCCCAGTGCTCCAGTTGTCTTGATAGATGTGGAGAGTCAACACCTTTAGTTGCGCCACCTTTTTGGTTTGGTTCCTGTCTTTAAGTTTGTTGTGGGTTTTTCTTTTGTTTGCCTCTTCTTGGGCATATTTAGTGGGTCTCATGGTGGGTGTCTTTTATGTCCCAGTTGTTGTTACTAGTCAACTTTCAGTGGACACCCCCATAGTGTCTTTCAGAGCCCCTCCTAAAAAACAAGCTTATATTTTGGGTTGGATATTGCATCAAATTAGTGTTTAAATCAATGGCATTTCCTTAGAATGCTCATTGGTCTTTCAGTTGTTAATCTTCTGTTTTTTTTATCCTGTTATTTTTGTGTACTAAATATTTCTGTTTATTTTCATTGTTTTCTCCTGTGAAGCCATTGTGTTGCATCCATGTCTGAAATGTGCTGTATAAATAAAGCTTGATTTGATTTTAACAAATGAACGACCAATCAACAGACTCTTGGTCCATCTTAGTATGAAAATCAGTATCAATCCCACTTTTCAAGCCTGCTGAAGGCGTGGTGGAGTGGTAAACACCACCCCCGGCTCTACCAGGGGCTTGAGGTGGTCTCCCACAACTCTGCTGGTGGAGTGGTAAACACCACCCCCGGCTCTACCAGGGGCTTGAGGTGGTCTCCCACAGCTCTGCTGGTGGAGTGGTAAACACCACACCCAGCTCTACCAGGGGCTTGAGGTGGTCTCCCACAGCTCTGCTGGTGGAGTGGTAAACACCACACACGGCTCTACCAGGGGCTTGAGGTGGTCTCCCACAGCTCTGCTTATGTCATGTTCTGTGGCCTTGCCGTTAGTTTATTTTTCATAGCCGATCATTGAGTATCTCTACCGCTCCTGCTGTCTCTAGAGAGTTGAAAACAGCAGGTCTGGGACAGGTAGCACGTCCGGTGAACAGGTCAGGTTTCCATAGCCGCAGGCAGAACAGTTGAAACTGGAGCAGCAGCACGGCCAGGGGACAGCAAGGAGTCATCATGCCAGGTAGTCCTGAGGCATGGTCCTAGGGCTCAGGTACTCCGAGAGAGAGAAAGAAAGAGAGAATTAGAGAGAGCATACTTAAATTCACCCAGGACACCGGATAAGACAGGAGAAATAGTCCAGATATAACAGACTGACCCTAGCCCCCCGACACAAACTACTGCAGCATCAATACCAGAGGCTGAGACAAGAGGATTCAGGAGACACTGTGGCCCCATCCGGTGATACCCCCAGACAGGGCCAAACAGGCAGGATATAACTCCACCCACTTTGCCAAAGCACAGCCCCCACACCACTAGAGGGATATCTTCAACCACAAACTTACCATCCTGAGACAAGGCCGAGTATAGCCCACAAAGATCTCCACCACAGCACAACCCAAGGGGGGGCGCTAACCCAGACAGGAAGATCACGTCAGTGACTGAAACCACTCAAGTGACGCACCCCTCCTAGGGACGGCATGGAAGAGCACCAGTAAGCCAGTGACTCATATATATATATATAAATATATGGACAAGCGGCATAGACAGATACAGTAGAATAGGATAGAATACAGTATATACATATGAGATGAGTAATACATAGACTAAGATACAGTAGAATAGGATAGAATACAGTATATACATATGAGATGAGTAATACATAGACTAAGATACAGTAGAATAGGATAGAATACAGTATATACATATGAGATGAGTAATACATAGACTAAGATACAGTAGAATAGGATAGAATACAGTATATACATATGAGATGAGACTAAGATACAGTAGAATAGGATAGAATACAGTATATACATATGAGATGAGTAATACATAGACTAAGATACAGTAGAATAGGATCCATTATTACATCATTACATCAAGTGTTCCAATGGTAAAACGTTTGAGTTCATTTTGTCCATTATTACATCATTACATCAAGTGTTCCAATGGTAAAACGTTTGAGTTCATTTTGTCCTGGTCACTTTGCCTTCTGTTTATTGCCACGTTGGGATGCAACCTTTGTTTGTTGTCATTTTTTTATTTTTTTTAATCATTTTACCCCCGTTTTTTCTCCCCAATTTCGATCTTGTCTCATCGCTGCAACTCCCCAATGGGCTCAGGAGGCGAAGGTCGAGTCATGCGTCCTCTGAAATATGACCCGTCAAACCGCGCTTCTTAACACCCGCCCGCTTAACCCGGAAGCCAGCTGCACCAATGTGTAGGAGGAAACACCGGGCGACGCTTGGCCAATTGTGTGCCGCCCTATGGAACTCCCGATCACGGCAGGTTGTGGTACAGCCCGGGATCGATCCCAGGTGACGCCTCTAGTGACGCCTCTAGCACTGCCATGCAGTACCTTAGACCGCTGCACCACTCGGGTCTATAGTGACGCCTCTAACACTGTGATCTAGTACCTTAGACTGCTGCACCACTCGGGTCTATCGTGACGCCTCTAACACTGTGATACAGTACCTTAGATCGCTCTGCCACTCAGGCATAACTTTTTTTAACCAATTCTGATGGTTGTTAAAAGTGGAATTTTGACATTATTACCGTTATATCAACACACTTAACACTCCCAACACCCCCAACTATAATTCTCTTTGGCACCGTAGACTTCTAGTGACCACTTGATTCCATGTGACCAAACATTTCATGTGACCGAATTCTCCGGTTGGAACATTATTGATGTTTTATGTTAAAAACATCCTAAAGATTGATTCCATACACCGTTTGACATGTTTCTAAAGGACTGTAACGGAACTTCTCGAGTTTTTGTCTGGACGAAGTGCCTGCGCCTCATGAAGAAGATGGATTACTGGGCTGAACACGCTAACAACAAGTGGCTATTTGGACATATGAGTGTTTTCTATCCAATACTACTAATAATATGCATATATTATTGGGGGGCGCTCATCCCACATTGATCACAGCTATAAGGTTTCTCTCCTGTGTGTGTTCTTCTATGACCTACTGAAGAGATAAGTCTTCAGTAAAGACTTAAAGGTTGAGACCGAGTCTGCGTCTCTCACATGGGTAGGCAGACCGTTCCATAAAAATGGAGATCTATAGGAGAAAGCCTTGCCTCCCGCTGTTTGCTTAGAAATTCTAGGGACAATTAGGAGGCCTGCGTCTTGTGACCGTAGCGTACGTATAGGTATGTACGGCAGGACCAACTCGGAAAGATAGGTAGGAGCAAGCCCATGTAACGCTTTATAGGTTAACAGTAAAACCTTGAAATCAGCCCTTGCCTTAACAGGAAGCCAGTGTAGGGAAGCTAGCACTGGAGTAATATGATCAAATTTCTTGGTTCTAGTCAGGATTCTAGCAGCCGTATTTAGCACTAACTGAAGTTTATTTAGTGCTTTATCCAGGTAGCCGGAAAATAGAGCATTGCAGTAGTCTAACCTAGAAGTAACAAATGCATGGATACATTTTTCTGCGTCTTTTTATAATTTGATCATTTTATATTGTATAATTATAATCCAAAGTAGTGTGAAATGCACTCATAAGCAACCTGGAAATGGAGTTTACTCCCATGAGTTTTCCCCTATTCACATTCAGAATACATTGTGAAAAACTAAAAGCTTTGCTCACCATTTTTGCTCCAGGCAGATATACTACATCCATAACTAGTGGTTTCCTCATTAGCAGATATACTACATCCATAACTAGTGGTTTCCTCATGACCAGATATACTACATCCATAACTAGTGGTTTCCTCATTAGCAGATATACTACATCCATAACTAGTGGTTTCCTCATTACCAGATATACTACATCCATAACTAGTGGTTTCCTCATTACCAGATATACTACATCCATAACTAGTGGTTTCCTCATTAGCAGGGAGGAGTTTCTACAACCAAATTGCATGTGCATCGCCCTCGTGCCGCAATTTTATTAAACACAGAAAGGGGCTTATATTGGAGACCAAAAGTCGTCTGGCACACTGCTTAGAGTTTCAACAACATGAATAACTTATTTCTAGTCTACAATCATCGATGTTACTACTAAAATATGACTATTCTTGCTCATTTTAAGACAATTGTAAAATAATTTTAACATTCATTACAGACGTCAATTGTTGTACAACATCATGGCTACGCTGTTGGCATCACCTTTTACAGTGGATTTCCACTGTTGTGGGCCTTTAATTATCTGACTTTGATGTTCACACAGGAGAGATACGGGACTATCGTGAATCCTCTGGGGAGCCTCAACAACCTCATGATGCTGACGAGGCAGAGAAGAGTCTCTCCAGATCAGAACACCTCAAGAAACACCTGCAGAGACCCACAGGGAGGAGAACTCACTGCCGCTCTGACTGGGAAGAGATTCACCTCATCAGGCATTACAATTCATCAGAGAACACACACAGGAGAGAAATCGTATAGCTGTGGGCAATGTGAGAAGAGTTTTAGTCGATTTGGCCATCTGACATTACACCAGAGAACACACACAGGAGAGAAACCTTATAGATGTGCTCAATGTGGGAGGAGTTTTGGTAGATCTGGCCAGCTGACATCACACCAGAGAATACATACAGGAGAGAAATCTTATAGCTGTGATCAATGTGGGAAGAGTTTTGGTGCATCTTGCTATCTGACAGTGCACCAGAGAATACACACAGGAGAGAAACCTTATAGCTGTGGTCAATGTGGGAAGAGTTTTGGTAGATCTGGCCAGCTGACATCACACCAGAGAATACACACAGGAGAGAAACCTTATAGCTGTGATCAATGTGGGAAGAGATGTACTACATCATACTCTCTGACTGTACACCAGAGAAAACACACAGGAGAGAAACCTTATAGCTGTGGTCAATGTGGGAAGAGTTTTGTTCAATCTGGCTCTCTGACTGTACACCAGAGAACACACACACACAACACACAGGAGAGAAACCTTTTAGCTGTGGTCAATGTGGGAAGAGTTTTGGTAGATCTGGCCAGCTGACATCACACCAGAGAATACACACAGGAGAGAAACCTTATATCTGTGCTCAATGTGGGAATAGTTTTACTACATCAAGCAATCTGACTTCACACCAGAGAACACACACAGGAGAGAAACCTCATAGTTGTGATCAATGTGGGAAGAGTTTTACGACATCAAGCAATCTGACTTCACACCAGAGAACACACACAGGAGAGAAACCTTATAGCTGTGATCAATGTGGGATGAGTTTTACTATATCTAGCTCTCTGACTTCACACCAGAGAACACACACAGGAGAGAAGCCTTATAGCTGTGATCAATGTGAGAAGAGTTTTACTACATCTTGCTATCTGACTGTACACCAGAGAACACACACAGGAGAGAAGCCTTATATCTGTGATCAATGTGGGAAGAGTTTTCCTACATCTAGCCAGCTGACTTCACACCAGAGAACACACACAGGAGAGAAACCTTATATCTGTGATCAATGTGGGATGAGTTTTACTACATCTTGCTATCTGACTTCACACCAGAGAACACACACAGGAGAGAAACCTCATAGCTGTGATCAATGTGACAAGAGATACTCTGATAAAAGATATCTGATCAAACATCAGAAAATACATGAAGAAGTTGTTTCATGATATCAATGAAATAATGTCACAATGTAGAATGTTTTAACATTGTAGTAGGAGTATTTTAATGATGTCACAATGTAGAATGTTTTAACATTGTAGTAGGAGTATTTTAATGATGTCACAATGTAGAATGTTTTAACATTGTAGAAGGAGTATTTTAATGATGTCACAATGTAGAATGTTTTAACATTGTAGTAGGAGTATTTTAATGATGTCACAATGTAGAATGTTTTAACATTGTAGTAGGAGTATTTTAATGATGTTCTACCTTTTCCTTTGCCCTGTTCAATTGATTGCAGCATGATATGGATATTAGCCTCAGGGGAAAATCCAGGCTCTGAATTGAAAGAGTATTATTTTACAAAAAGTGACTAACAAAAAAATAGCTGTGTTACACTTACTGCGTTGGTGACACACTTTAATCAAAATGCAGCACTTCCAAATGTAGCTAGCTGTTTTCTACGAGTTGAAAAAGCTGCTTGTTTAAAAATATACATGTAAGATGATAATTGTTGCAGATGTTTGTGTATATACATAACATGAAAGCAGTATAATAAATTGGTCTATAATCAATTTTATTAACAATCTGACATCACTCCAGTATTTCTTTACAACATTCAAATTCTAATTGTCTTTATTCCACTACTGAAGAAGCATGACTCAAATCACCTCATATTTCAAACATCCAGCCTGACAAAAGATACATGTTTTATTATTCCATGCCTCACCATTAAGTGAAGTATTGCCAATACATATTAACAAAGGGGTGTACATTTGGTTTTGATTTTCATATTTACAATTATGTAACATTTAGTAATCATAATTATTTATGCAACCAGCTGACCATTTTTGGGTACAATTATATTGACAATGTTGCCCTGCTTTTAGAATATCAGGGTTCATTCTCAGATGTGCCAACCCAAATGCATGACATTGGGGACTGGGCCCTGATCCAACAACATGCCTATCGAGTGAACCCTCAAAAGAGAGATAGAAGTAAGGTGGAAAGTTACTACGGATATTGCAGGAGTTGGTTGCTGATTGTATTAAGGGTGGGCAGTCAACAAGTTTTGCGTTTAGCCAGTGCGTTGCCATGGATCACAATTTATTTTGACTGCACGTTTTTCCGTATTGGAGATGAGTTTTGTTTGGGCTCGTTCCAAGGGGACGAGAGTTCTAGAAGCTAGTGGGTTTTAGGATTCTATTTAAAGAGAAATGATTTAAAAAATAATACGATTGTATATTATTATTTAGAAATACTTGTTTTTTCTTGTTTTTAATTGTTGACAGCCAGCAGACACTATGTTTATATTGTAGAAGTATTGTAGTTGATTATGTGAAAGTTTTCTGTTGGGGGTGATCAAACTTGTCCAACAAAAATATAGGATATATTTGTCTTAAGGGGGGAGGAGTTACAGGCTTTGGTTTTTCCATTTATGTTTTGAGGTTGGACTTTAGCTCGTATAGCTCGTTAGCACGTATAGCTCGTTAGCACGTATAGCTCGTTAGCACGTATAGCTCGTTAGCACGTAGGACGCACTGATTGGTGTCACCTCGTTAGTCAGTATGTGTTACACCTGTGCTGGCTTGTCCATCTCGTTAATGGGAAGGTGTTTCACCTGAGCTGGTCCAGGTTCTATTTAAGAGTGTCTGGCCCAGTGCTCCAGTTGTCTTGATAGATGTGGAGAGTCAACACCTTTAGTTGCTCCACTTCCAGTCTTTTGATGTGGGATTTTCTTTTGTTGGCATTTCCTTAGGGTGCTCATTAGTCTTTCAGTTGTTAGTCTTCTGTATGTTGTGTACTAAATATTTCTGTTTACTTTCATTTTTTTATTTGTGTCAGACAGTGCTGAAAGTCTACATCAGCTACATCCGATCCTTCTTTCAGTACGTTAACAACGTATCTGGACTGACATCAACCAGCAATAGACAGTCAACCATTGGCCAGAAGTTCATTAACAGAGCCACTCACAACCCATCACTGAAGGAAGCCGTGGGACAAATGGACCACAGATACACCGTAATGCTGAAACTGGCGTAGAAGGGGGAAAAGGAGGAAAAATAAATAAATAAATAAAATACTAAAAATTGTGTGTTTGAAAGTGTGTAGATATATGTGAATGCTCCTTAGCACCCCCACCCCTCTCCCCCCGCACAGTTGTGAGCTATAATTTTAATGAAGTTAAATTTTTTAAATTCTTTTTAAACACCATAAACTAGGGAAAAGAAAAAGTTGGCTCTAATCTATGCCTGTTGGACCACACCCTCTTTCCTTGCTCCTGGCCTGCCCTGCCTCTTCCACCAATCCATTTGTTTCTTATGGACAGAGAAGAGCAGAAGCTCTGAGCTGTCCGATCTGGTCCATTGTTTACTACTGGCTCCAGTTGTCTTGATAGATGTGGAGAGTCAACACCTTTAGTTGCGCTACCTTTTTGGTTTGCTTCCTGTCTTTAAATTTGGTGTGGGTTTTTCTTTTGTTTGTCTCTTCTTGCGCAGATTTAGTGGGTCTCATGGTGGGTATCTTTTAGGTCCCAGTTGTTACTAGTCAACTTTCAGTGGACACCCCTATAGTGTCTATCAGAACCCCTCCTAAAAAACAATCCTATATTTTGGGTTGGATATTGCATCCAATTAATATTTTAATCAATGGAATTTCCTTAGAATGTTCATTAGTCTTTCAGTTGTTAGTCTTCTGTTTGATGTGTACTAAATATTTCTGTTTATTTCATTTTTTCCCCCCTTGTGAAGCCATTCTGTTGAATCCATGTCTGAAATGTGCTGTATAAATAAAGCTTGATTTGATTTCAACAAATGAACCCAATGACCAATCAACAGACTCTTGGTCCCTCTTAGTATGAAAAACTATCACTTTTCCAGTCTGCTGAAGGCGTGGTGGAGTGGTAAACACCACCCCCGGCTCTACCAGGGGCTTGAGGTGGTCTCCCACAGCTCTGCTTATGTCATGTTCTGTGGCCTTGCTGTTCCATTTCTTCACTGCCCCTGCAACACAGAAATAAACGCATTTCGTAATATTACATAAAACATTAAAAGTAATGTATTTGGAACATATTTGGACTTAGTAGGGTAGGGCGTCATCTGATCACTCCAAGCTGCATTCGGTTCAGATCTACCAGGATGGGCCTTGACATAGTCTGGATGCAGTCAGGCCACTGAATATGCATCAGCAATGTAAAGAGATGGGGTGAATGAGTGGGGGAAAGTACATTTGACATAAAATACCTTCATAATATCAAAGAACAAAAGTGTGTGCCTGAGGGGAAATTAACTTTCCTACAGCCAAAAGGGGTGAGAAATTACACCAATATCAGTGGACAATTTGCACTAATGTAAATAAATATAGATGATGGAACCTATTCCCTTTTGCTGACGTGATGAACCACTAAGGGGACACAAATATTTACCATCTAAACCATGTGTGACCTCTCACCTCTCTGGCTGTAGAAGTGTTCTTCCTAACCAGTCCCTCAACAGCTCTCTGACTGAGCTCCATCCTCACTTGGTCTTCAGAGGAGAGGAAGGCTGAGGAGGGATGGAAGGATGACTGGATCAGTCAGTCAATAAAGTGTAGAGCTGCTGTCTGACAAAATCACTATTTTCATAGTTCATTAAAGTAAATAAGGATTTATGACTGCTGAATACCAACTATCAATCACTTAGATCATGTATTTTCAGGTAGAGATACATCCTTGGGACGTTCCTAGCCCATTGAAGTTGACATTTACTGTATTGGAGCAGCTGACTGAACAGTTCAACGTCAGTTCACCGTCTCACCTCATACTGTATTGGAGCAGCAGCTGACTACCCGGTTCAACATCAGTTCACCGTCTCACCTCATACTGTATTGGAGCAGCAGCAGCTGACTTGATCGTTGATGCTAATCATCATGTTTTGAATCTGAGAGTAAATAGAGCCGACTACAACTCTAAAAATGAAGGGTTCAACTGGAGTTGTTCTCAGATCCCCTAAGAACCGTAGGGTTCTTGGTCAATGAAAAACAGCCCCAAAAGGTTCTTCAAAGAACTTGTTAGAAGGTGGGTTCATCGAGGAACCTCCGTTGTTGCTGGACTTCTTCCGGGAACTTCGCAATTACAACTGAAAACGATGGTGACAAGTTTGGATGTGACAACAGTTAAAATGATTGGGTTGATGTTTGGCTCTGAATATGTCTCGAAATAATGTATATAATAATATAACATACTAATAATGAATAACGAAGACAATGATGGTTTTCTGTGAATAGCTTCCATAACGTTACTATAGTTAATTACCGTAAATATTAGAAAGCCGGGTTTGACCGTCGGCGTTGTATGAGCTACAGTACAGTACCGTTATCTAGCTAGCTAACGTTATGTCCTAACTAGGCACAACTAGGTTTGGATTATTTCCCTCAACTATATTCTTTCCCATATATTGTATATCGTTTTCATAAATGAACTAGCTAACGTTAACTAACTAACTAACTAACTAACTAACTAACGTTAACTAACTAACTACCTAACTAAGGACGGTGACCTGTCCAGACGAGATGTTACAACGAACTGAATCGTCAATGGAGGTCTTCCTCTTTATATAACCTGCTACAGCATGCAATACTATTAACTCACAAGGGGGCATAACGTTACATGGACAATACTATCCCATTTTGGAAACGTTACATGGACAATACTATCCCATTTTGGAAACGTTACATGGACAATACTATCCCATTTTGGAAACGTTACATGTACAATACTATCCCATTTTGGAAACTTTACATGTACAATACTATCCCATTTTGGAAACGTTACATGTACAATACTATCCCATTTTGGAAACGTTACATGTCCGCCCCCTTGTGGAGGGAAATTAATATCTTAGATGGTAGCTGTAGATGGGATTCAAATGCATAATGGTATTAATACAGTGTATAGACTACCTCTTTTGTATAAATGCCCTTCAGAATCCAAACACAGTATTGCCACGCAGCAAAATGTTGCGTATAATCTTTCAAGTCAGCCTGATAAAATATTGAACAATTTGTGAACAAAGATATCTTGAAATGTGATATTAGGCCTGTATGGCAGTACTGTTACTGTATGGCAGTACTGTATTGGCTAGTGCTTCTCCAATATGTTCTTCTATTTTACATTATATTGTATGTCGATGCCATTTATCTTTCAATATTCATTTAATATATATATTTAAATGCTTGTAAGACTATTCTTTGACACATTTTCTATTCCTTTGAAATTCTTATAGGACAGAACATGGACACAATGCAATTGGGATCAAGAAGAAGGTACAGATATGTTGTAGGACAGCTGCATTTGAAGTGTACATTTAACCTACATAGCAGTCAATACAAACTGACATCTATTAGCATACAAATGTGTGCAAATTATCTTTTCAGATGTTCTCAGAAATGAATCAAGTCCATGGAATGGATATAGACATAAAGATAATTCAAGGACTATCAGAGGTAGAGAGGCGAGGCAGGGGTGAGGACATCATCCTGCTATTTTGACAGTCCCTGAAGGACAATACAGAAGAGGTATTTGCTCTTATTCCTTCCCTTTCTCTAATGTATTTTGTAATAAAATTAGCAACTGTAGTAATATAATTGCTTTACTTTACTAGGACTGGAGACCACAGCAGCGATCCTGCTCTTGCCCAACCTCTTCAATGAGGACCCGAGTGGCCTTTATGTCCGTGACAAGGTATGCCTATGCACCAATCATCTGTTTCTTCATAAACATAGGTGTGCATGCTGATATAAAACTACAGCTGAACATTTGTTATGTTCTTTGTTAATTGTATGTGTTTTAATCTTTTCTTACTTTTGTTGACACAGATTTCACCGCTCTTCACTCCTTTACTGCACATCGGCGGAAATCATGGGACATGGGGCTCTGCTAGGGCTGTATTTTCTATTTTCCCTTAAATTTCCCCAAAATGTCAGAAAAACACTTATGTTGTTAAGTTACTGTGTTCTGGGGAGAAGATAAGTTGGTGTGAAGTTACCAGGGCCGGTCATAAAGATGGCAAACTTCCTAACATAAATAAGTGGATACGATATACACACTAAAGCTGAAAAATCTGTATTTAGCATCAAGTCTACAATATTGATAGTTTACCTATGATTCATTTTTAATGTATGTTGTTTTTATTGTACATCATTATTTATATATTTTTTAAATGTCATGAAAAGCACTATACAAAGTAAATGTATTATTTATTAAGGTCTGACATGTCTTCAGAAATGTTGCAATTTTAAAATGTGTTTTGTTTGGTAAATTGTTTGGTAAATATTAATTCACATTTGTGGTACCACTAAATAAACAATTAATTATTTAAATCAATATTGTTATTAAAATATGTTTTTGTAATGCAGGGAGGGTGGACAGGGAGTTTAAAAAATGAACCCCAAAAGGTTCTTTGAGGAACCATGATAAGGGGTTCTTCAATGAACTTATACGGGTTCCCACAAAAGGTTCTTTGAATAACTTTTAGGGGTTCCCCCACAGTTTCAATTTGAAAACCCCCAAAGGATACTCCAGGAACCTTTACTTTTTAGACTGTATATGGTTAAAAGTCACCTTGTCCGAGAGACATTTACATAGTTATACACAGCCCAATTTGGGATGACTATTTTGGGGCGAAATAGCGGCCACAACAGACAGACCTGATATCGCCCATAATTCGACGTCCTTGGACGTCACGTGCTGACTGGGTATGACCAAAGTTATTCTATTTAGCTACACTTTGTAGTACATTTTTACACCATAATAAATGTTTCTGATGCCACATAGCCCGTTTTCAAAGGGAGTCGTTGGTTTTTAGGGGCAGTCGCTTTTTAGCTTTTTTTCTGAAAGTATTTTCTCAACTGCGATACCAACTCCAGTCAGCAGATGGCGATGTGCGTCTTTCAGGTGATTCTGCCACCGTGACGTATAATCTAGTGGACGGGATGCTTCTTCAACATGCTTCTTCAACATCAACAGCTAATCAGCCACCTTGGTTCACTAACTTTATGGAAAAAGGTTTAGTCAATAAATCTAGCAACTCCTCTCATACTGGGAAAATACAGGAATAACCTAATAAAATAATAAACCTCCACACAGGAATACACACTCAGAGCCTCCTGACTGGGCCCTGTTAACACCTCCACACAGGAATACACACTCAGAGCCTCCTGACTGGGCCCTGTTCACACCTCCACACAGGAATACACACTCAGAGCCTCCTGACTGGGCCCTGTTAACACCTCCACACAGGAATACACACTCAGAGCCTCCTGACTGGGCCCTGTTCACACCTCCAAGGTGACCCCCCTCACACTGGAATACACACTCAGAGCCTACGAGGCTTTTCTAAAAACACTTTACGTGGTTCACTCACCTCTTTTTTTTAAACTAGGATTTTAGATTTGGTATCCACTCGGCTCGCTGCCTCTCAGATCAAAGGTGGGTCCATCTGCTCCATTCCCAAAGTGTGGTCTCCCTGAGATCCCAAGTTTGAGGGATCCCTGGTGCACCATTTACCCAGGTCGCCAGGAGCGGTCAACAAGTCAAGATTCACATCCCCCATCGCCAAATGTGGTGGTTAATTTCAAAAGAGACAAACTTATCACACAAGTCAGAGTTATTCTTAAATCGAAATCTTTATTCACTTATTAATAAGGGAGCAGGTCAATACAACACACACATATAAAGTGAATCAATTGAGTATCTATGATAAATGATGGCTGGTCGACAAATCACCCCCAGATGATTCGTTGAGAGCCACGATACAAAAGTACAAAGGTCTTTTATAGCCAAGATACATCCCTTTCAACCTACATGACCAACAACAGATGTATAGAACGGGTCACAAGGTTAAGATTTGTATGAAATATACTTATAATACTCAGCAAACAGTATCTGCTGTAAAAACAGTACTCTTTGTGTAGAGACCAGGGTCTCTCCCTGGTACCATATAGAACAGAAACATTAACTCATGCTCTGGAATGCGGTCTCTTTAGGTTTTATCACCCAAAAGACATTGTAAATCTCCTGTCAGTGTTTTCTCCCAGAAGTCCATCCTCAGTAGAACACACAGACACAATAGTTCTAAGAACCCTCTATTCTGTTGCATAAAACAACCATTTGATGCAATAAAAGTATTATAACATAATGTTGCAGTTTTGCTCTCTGTGTCCACTGAAAGTTGACTAGTAACAACAACTGGGACATAAGTCACCCACCATGAGACCCACTAAATCTGCCAAGAAGAGGCAAACAAAAGAAAAACCCACACCAAACTTAAAGACAGGAAGCACACCAAAAAGGTGGAGCAACTAAAGGTGTTGACTCTCCACATCTATCAAGACAACTGGAGCACTGGGCCAGACACTCTTAAATAGAACCTGGACCAGCTCAGATGAAACACCTTCCCACTAACGAGATGGACAAGCCAGCACAGGTGTAACACATACTGACTAACGAGGTGACACCAATCAATGCACCCTGCGTGCTAGCGAGCTATACGTGCTAACGAGCTAAAGTCCAACCTCAAAACATAAATGGAAAAACCAAAGCCTGTAACACCTTCCCCCTTTAGACAACAAATATATCCTATATTTTTGTTGGACAAGTTCGCTCACCCCCAACAGAAAACAACTTCCATTTCACATAATCAACTACAATGCTTCTACAATATAAACATAGTGTCTACTGGCTGTCAACAATGAAAAACAAGAATAAACACGTATTTCTAAATAATAATATACAATAGTATTATTTTTTAAATCCTTTTTCTTTCAATAGAATCCTAAAACCCACTTGCTTCTAGAACTCTCGTCCCCTTGGAACGAGCCCCCAAAAAACTAAACTCCAATACGGAAAAACGTGCAGTCAAAATAAATTGTGATCCATGGCAACGCACTTGCTAAACGCAAAACTTGTTGACTGCCCACCCTTGAGACAATCAGCAACCAACTCCTGCAATATCCGTAGTAACTTTCCACCTAACTTCTCTCTCTCTCTTCAGGGTTCACTCGATAGGCATGTTGTTGGATCGGGCCCAGTCCCCTATGTCATGCATTTGGGTTAGCACATCTGAGAATGAATCCTGATATTCTAAAAGCAGGGCAACATTGTCAATATAATTGTACACAAAAATGTTCAGCTGGTTGCATAAATAATTATGATTACTAGCTGTTACATAAATTGTAAATATGAAAATCAAAACCAAATGGACACCCCTTTGTTAATATGTAGTGGCAATAATTAACTTAGTGGTGAGGTATGGAATAATAAAACATGTGTCTTTTGTCAGGCTGAATGTTTGAAAAATGAGTAGGTGATTTGAGTCATGTTTCTTCAGTAGTGGAATAAAAACAATTAGCATTTGAATGTTGTCAAGAAATACTGGAGTGATGTCAGATTGTTAATAAAATTGATTATAGACCAAATTATTATACTGCTTTCATGTGTGTATATACACAAACATCTGCAACAATTATCATATTACATGTATTTTTTTAAACAAGCAGCTTTTTCAACTTGTAGAAAACAGCTAGCTACATTTTGAAGTACTGCATTTTGATTAAAGTGGGTCACCAACACAGTAAGTGTAACACAGCTCTTCTTTTGTTAGTCACTTTTTGTTAAATAATACTCTTTCAATTCAGAGCCTAGATTTCCCCTGAGGCTAATATCCATATCATGCTGCAATCAATTGAACAGGGCAAACGATAAGGTAGAACATCATTAAAATACTCCTACTACAATGTTAAAACATTCTACATTGTGACATCATTAAAATACTCCTTCTACAATGTTAAAACATTCTACATTGTGACATCATTAAAATACTCCTTCTACAATGTTAAAACATTCTACATTGTGACATCATTAAAATACTCCTACTACAATGTTAAAACATTCTACATTGTGACATCTTTAAAATACTCCTACTACAATGTTAAAACATTCTACATTGTGACATTATTTCATTGATATCATGAAACAACTTCTTCATGTATGTATTTTCTGATGTTTGATCAGACACCTTTTATCAGAGTATCTCTTCCCACATTGATCACAGCTATGAGGTTTCTCTCCTGTGTGTGTTCTCTGGTGTGAAGTCAGCTGGCTAGATGAAGGAAACCTCTTCTCACAATGATTACAGCTATAAGGTTTCTCTCCTGTGTGTGTTCTCTGGTGTCGAATCAGATGGCTTGATGTAGTAAAACTCATCCCACATTGATCACATCTATAAGGTTTCTCTCCTGTGTGTGTTCTCTGGTGTGAAGTCAGCTGGCTAGATGTAGGAAAACTCTTCCCACATTGATCACAGATATAAGGCTTCTCTCCTGTGTGTGTTCTCTGGTGTACAGTCAGATAGCAAGATGTAGTAAAACTCTTCTCACATTGATCACAGCTATAAGGTTTCTCTCCTGTGTGTGTTCTCTGGTGTCGAATCAGATGGCTTGATGTAGTAAAACTCATCCCACATTGATCACATCTATAAGGTTTCTCTCCTGTGTGTGTTCTCTGGTGTGAAGTCAGCTGGCTAGATGTAGGAAAACTCTTCCCACATTGATCACAGATATAAGGCTTCTCTCCTGTGTGTGTTCTCTGGTGTACAGTCAGATAGCAAGATGTAGTAAAACTCTTCTCACATTGATCACAGCTATAAGGTTTCTCTCCTGTGTGTGTTCTCTGGTGTCGAATCAGATGGCTTGATGTAGTAAAACTCATCCCACATTGATCACAGCTATAAGGTTTCTCTCCTGTGTGTGTTCCCTGGTGTGAAGTCAGCTGGCCAGATGTAGTAAAACTCTTCCCACATTGATCACAGCTATAAGGTTTCTCTCCTGTGTGTGTTCTCTGGTGTATTTTAAGTTCTGATGGAGATGTGCAACCTTTCCCACAGTCAGAGCAGCAATGAGATTTCTTCCCTGTGGTTCTCTGCTGGTGTTTCAACTTGGAGAGACTCTTCTCTGCCTCCTCAGCATCATGAGGTTGTTGAGGCTCCCCAGAGGATCCACGATAGTCACGTCTCTCTCCTGTGTGAACAACAAGTCAGACAGATGGTTTAAGGCCCACAACAGCAGAAATCCACTGTAAAAGGTGATGTGTAGCCATGATGTTGTACAAACAATGACTTCTGTAATGAATGTTCATTATTTGACATTTGTCTTTTAAGATTGTCAAGTGAACAACAATAGTCATATAACGTGTAAGGTAACTTATTTGAAAAGTCATTACTGCATTACATTGCTCAACATTTGTCATGATTATTTAAAGCAGGTCATTTGTATCCGCTCTCTCGTTGGACTTCGGCCGCATATTTTCCCACATTTTCTTCAAATCTGAAAACGTGAAAGCCACGCCCATTTCCTGAAGAATTGCAAAAAGTCACAATAAGGATGTAGCAATTGCATATGTCCCCTATAAAACCAAACATCAGTTCAACAACTGCAGAGTTTGTGCCTTTGTTTTTAAGACAGTACTTACTAGTGTTAATCAGGGCCCGTTCATCGTTAGAACCATTGGATGCCTTAACATGCCTTTGGGAAACCGAGCCCAGATATCCAGTTTCCTCCTCCTCTTCTTCCAATGTGACAGTCATCTCCCCCTCCTCCTCTTTCACTCCAAAAACAGAATCTTCCTCTTTCTCCTCCTCTTTCACTCTGAACGCATCTTCCTCTTCTATCACTGAAACGTCTTTCTCTTCTTCTTTCACTGTAACAGCCTCACCGTCGACCTGTTTTTGTATTTTGACATCCTCTTCCTCCTCTTTCACGACAATGTTTAGCCACATAACCTCTTTCTTCGTCCAGCAGATCTCCTCTTCTTTAGGAGAGTAGCTTAGTGACCGCATGGTCGGGGATGTTAGCTAGCTAGGCTAATGCTAACTTAACCAGCCCGCTAACTGACTAATAACTACAACCCCGTAAATATGAAATTAAATCGACAACTAACTAGACGACAGACTAGGGTTTAAAACACACTGGCTAATATACACTAAAGCTTCTAAAGAGCTTTATTGGTTCGGCTATTTTGGCTAGCAAGCTACCGAGGCGTCTGAAATACTGTCGCTGCTGTTGAAAGAAGCGTTCCGTCCCCTAGATTATACGTCACGGTAGCAGCATTGCTTTAAAGTCGCAGACCGCCATCTGCTGACTGGAGTGGGTAACGCAGTTAAGAAAAACGTGTATTTTATTTTCAGACAAAAAGTTAAAGGTTAGGAGTCAGGGACGTCAGTAGAACTAAAATGTTAATTACCCCCCCCCCCTAAAGAAATCAATATCAGTCAATATATTTTAAAATAAGGTAGTTAAAGAGACAGTGTTCAACAGGAATCTGTGTGTGGTATCACCTGGTGTCCACACCACACTAAGTGGCTGCAGAGTACTTTAAGCTGAAAAACATGAACGGACCCACAAGGACAAACAATATAGCGTAGTTATAGAAATAATGAAGTGTCTTACTATTCTCCATGGTTGGCCCTCTTGCCTATTCGTTGAAGGTGGAAGGAGCCACAGTTATACACCTGAGCCTGCTTACTGCTTAACACAATCCATCAATCAGATTGATACATGAGTGTGTAGGTGTGGGTTATAGGGTGTCTAATTGTTCTACTTTTTTTTTTTCAATATTAGTGATATAAAATAGCCTGTTTTGTTTTTGCACAGACATCACACCCTTACCTAAACAGCACCCTCACCTGAGAAGTAGAAATCAAAGGGAGAGAATCTGTGAATTGAATAACTGCAGTTGACATACGTAACGGATGTGAAATGGCTAGCTAGTTAGCGGGTACGCGCTAATAGCATTTCAATCAGTTAGGTCGCTTGCTCTGAGACTTGAGACTTGACGCTTCGTGGGTGACTGTTGTTAATGTGTGCAGAGGGTCCCTGGTTCGCGCCCGAGGTCTTATTGCAATGTGAATGGCTCTTAAAAGAGCCTTTGGTTGTGCATAGTGTAGTCTATGGTGTTGCCAGGGAACAGCACCCTCTTAAAAGAGCCTTTGGTTGTGCATAGTGTAGTCTATGGTGTTGCCAGGGAACAGCACCCTCTTTGAAGAAGTAGGAGGTGAACATCTCCTGCACACGGATTGCCTCTCTTGCTGCGTTGTTGGACCCCATCCTTGAAACATCCTGCAGAGCAGCAGACTCCTCCTCTGGGACACGGCGGCGAGCTGCAGATCCCCTCCTGGTCCTCGTGTCCATCCTCATGAAGTTACGCAGGACACAGGTAGCCTTCACACACCTGAATTCCTCCAGGAGGCAGTCCCAGATGACCCTGGTCACCCAACCTTGCAGTGCCCTACACGGTAACTGTAGGCAATCGTTTTGAAGGAATCTCCAGTTACAAGGTATCTGTAGGAATATGGAAGACAATGTCATTATTAGACTGTTACATTACCAGGTCATTGTGGATTACTAAAGTATAATATCCCTGATAACAAATCATGATAACATTGGATTGATAGATGCATGGGCACACATATGTACATGTGTAGCATGTGACAATAACAGGATCATATCAAGGATGACATCACAAATGAATACATAAATACCACTTGAAGCTTGATGATGAGTTGATCATTTGAATCAGCTGTGCAGTGCTGAGGCAAAAACAACAATGTGCCTCTTTGAGTCCCCAGGACTGAGAACCACTGCTCTTCATTGGGACCTCTTCATATGTAGACTGGCTTTCATAGAGCTCTTTATCTGAGGACAGAAAACCTCACAAGAAACACACTTCATTATAGTCAAATTACACCACACTGAATATTATGTTACTATTATCTCCGTCCTCACTTCTAGGGACAGGAACTACACAAAAGTACCTGCCCTATCCAGAATAGCCTCATCTCTCACTGACAGTTGGGGCTGCTATCCTTTCACCCTCCATGGCTATTAGCTAGCTACCTACAAATGCATTTGGAGTTTGTTTTTTACAGTGATAAATAGATAGCTAGCTAATATGAAGTTAGGTAGCTGGTGATATTTAATTCACTTAGCTATCTATACAGTATTTGAAGTTGGTTAGATAGCTAGCTAGCCAAATAGCTAGCTCATTTAGCAGCTCATTTGAGTTAGCCTGCACTGTAGCTAGTTAGCTAATAATACATCGTTGTTTTTACATTTTCAAAATCTATTTACATACTTGAATAGGTTCTCCCAGCCATGTGGACAACTGGAAACAGGGCAGCAAAGTTTGTCACAGAGCGTTTTAGAGGATATTACTATTGAACTATGTACCCATTTAATAACCAGACCTTCATACAAACTTGCTCTGCTGAATTCTTGACGGAGTCACAACGGGCGGACCTAAGCGGCACACAGCAGTTTACCGCTATTTATCTAGTGTACATTCACCCTCAGTCACCTTGTCCTAGAGAGATGTACATGGTTATCAAAACGTCACACCAGGGTGAGCCTAAACAAAACACAGCCCTGTGGTGAAAATGAATAGTGGAAAAACGATGTGAACCATTTCCCTGTTTGACCTGTAGTTGTTATGGATATTATGACTCTACAGCGCCCCACAGTGGACGGGTCACAATATGTTACATTGATAAAGCAGACTTTATTTAACCTCCATGACATCTTGTTTTTACATGACGTTGTAGATTGCAGCTGTATATAGTATATATATTTAGGATGTTTTCAGTGTGTTTTTAACCCTTTCAGACAATGGATTAATCGCAATTTTAAAAAACAGTACACTAACATTATACTAAGTAAATTAATTTTGACAGTCCAGTCAAAAACACAAGTCAGAACACAGCCTCTCTATTCTCTCGTGTGATTTCAGGTCCTCTGAGGTCCTCTGACTGGGAAAATTTCTTTCCACAATGAGAGCAGTGGTATGTCTTCTCCTCCTGTGTATTTGTATGTATTCTTTCATGCTCTTTCAAATACCTTAACCGGGTAAATCTCTTTCCACACTGGGAGCAGCGGTACATCTTCTTACCTGTGTGTGGTCTCTCATGCTGGTTCAGGTTTCCTAACTGGGCAAAATGATTTCCACGATGGGAACATTGGTAAGGCTTTTCTCCTGTGTGTGTCCTCTCATGCCTTTCCACGCTCCCTAACCACCTAAAACTCTTTCCAGACAAGGAGCAGTGGTAATGCTTCTCTTCTTTGTGTATTCTCTTATGTGTTTTCAGGCTCCCTAACTGAGTACAACTCTTTCCACACTGGGAGCAGTGATGTCGTCCTGCTGGTTTCGACGTCTCAGGGTCTGGTTCCCCTGAAGGACTCTTCCTGCTGCCAGAAGGAGAGTCTGGTCTCTCTCCTGTCAAAGACAAACAGATTATTTAATTAAACAGGCTCTGATCAGGCCCTACACCCAAACAAGGGCACTGCGTTCATCCACCTCTGGCCTGCTCGCCTCCCTACCACTGAGGAAGTACAGTTCCCGCTCAGCCCAGTCAAAACTGTTCGCTGCTCTGGCCCCCCAATGGTGGAACAAACTCCCTCACGACGCCAGGACAGCGGAGTCAATCACCACCTTCCGGAGACACCTGAAACCCCACCTCTTTAAGGAATACCTAGGATAGGATAAAGTAATCCTTCTCACTCCCCCCCCCCCTTAAAAGATTTAGATGCACTATTGTAAAGTGGCCGTTCCACTGGATGTCATAAGGTGAATGCACCAATTTGTAAGTCGCTCTGGATAAGAGCGTCTGCTAAATGACTTAAATGTAAATGTAATGTAAACAGACTTGAATGAAACCTCCACATGATCACACTTCCTATGACGTTTAATCTAGACTAGATCCCTTAATCACCTGAAGTCAGTTTTCACAAGTATTATAAAACCGACTTCAAAATGCAGGTCTCTGTGTGCTTCTTAGGATGTCGGTCAGAGCAGCTCATAGATTACTGCACCTGTATATAGCCCATATATAATTTAGCCCAAACAACTACCTCTTCCCCTACTGTATTTATTTATTTTGCTCCTTTGCACCCCATTATTTCTATCTCTACTTTGCACATTCTTCCACTGCAAATCTACCATTCCAGTGTTTTACTTGCTATATTGTATTTACTTCGCCACCATGGCCTTTTTTATATTTTTATTTTTATATTTATTCATTATTTTTTTTTGCCTTCACCTCCCTTATCTCACCTCATTTGCTCACATTGTATATAGACTTATTTTTCTACTGTATAATTGACTGTATGTTTGTTTTACTCTATGTGTAACTCTGTGTTGTTGTATGTGTCGAACTGCTTTGCTTTATCTTGGCCAGGTCGCAATTGTAAATGAGAACGTCTCAACTGGCCTACCTGGTTAAATAAAGGTGAAATTAAAAAAAAATTAAAAGTCCAGCCAGGTGATTCACTTCTATCCGAAGTCTTGCAGGTGTTTACATGGTTTGAAACATCTGCCAGGTGATTAAAAATCTAATTTCAGTACCAGTGTATTATATATATATTTTTTCACCAATGTCATGAAATCCAATTGCAACTCCTCTATGGACTCGGGGGAGAGGCGAAGGTCGAGAGCCATGTGTCCTCCGAAACACGACCCTGCCAAGCCGCATTTCAAATCTTGACACACTGCTCGCTTAACCTGGAAGTGATACTGCCTGGATTAGAACCATAAAATGATGCAGCTGATGATCATTAGATTAGAATCAGGGACTGTAGTTACGCCTCTAGTGACGCCAATGACAAGCATACCCATTACATGATGCAGCCACCACCATGCTTGAAAATATGTAGTCAGTGGTGTGTTGAATTTGCCCCAAACATAACACTTTTGTATTCAGGATATAAAGTTAATTTCTTTGCCACATTGTTTTTCAGTATTACTTTAGTGCCTCATTGCAAACAGAATGCATGTTTTGGAATATTTGTATTCTGTACAGGCTTCCTTCTTTTCACTCTGTCATTTCTGTTAGTATTGTGGAGTAACTACAATGTTGTTGATCCATCCTCAGTTTTCTCTTATCACAACCATTAAACACTAACTATTTTAAAGTCACCATTGGCCTCATGGTGAAATCCCTGAGCGGTTTCCTTCCTCTCCAGCAACTGAATTAGTGACTGGGTATATTGATACACCATCTAAAGTGTAATTAATAACTTCACCATGCTCAAAGGGATATTCAATGTCTGCTTTTTTTTTACCCATTTACCAATAGGTGTCTTTCTTTGCGAGGCATTGGAAAACCTCCCTGGTCTTTGTGGTTGAATCTGTGTTTGAAATTCACTGCTCGACTGAGGGCCATTACAGATAATTGTATGTGTGGGGTACAGAGATGAGGTAGTCATTCAGACATCATGTTAAACACTATTATTGCACACAGAGTGAGTCCCTGCAACTTATTATGTGACTTGTTAAGCAACATCTTTACTCCTGAACTTATTTAGGCTTTTAATTACATTTGTAAACATTTCCAAAAACGTAATTCCACTTTGACATTATGGGGTATTGAATCCATTTAACCCCAGTATCTCTACTTGCACATTCATCTTCTGCTATTCACATTCACATTCCCTACCATTCCAGTGTTTAATTGCTATATTGTAATTACTTCGCCACCATGGTCTATTTATTGCCTAACCTCTCTTATCCTACCTTATTTGCACATGCTGTATATAGATTTTTCTACTGTATAATCGATTGTACTTTTGTTTATTCCATGTGTAACTCTGTGTTGTTGTATGTGTCATTGCAAATGAGAACTTCTTCTCAACTAGTCTACCTGGTTAAATAAAGGTGAAATAAAAATACATTTTAAATTCAGGATGTAACACAACATGTGGGACCAGTCAAGGGGTGTGAATACTTTCTGAAGTCTCTGTATTTTTAAAACTCCCCCCACCCAGCAATCTAATAGCATCAGTAAAATCTGTTGAAATAAAACCACAGATAAACATACCTAACATAGTACAATCTAATAGCATCAGTAAAATCTGTTGAAATAAAACCACAGATAAATATACCTAACATAGTACAATCTAATAGCATCAGTAAAATCTGTTGAAATAAAACCACAGATAAATATACCTAACATAGTACAATCTAATAGCATCAGTCAAATCTGTTGAAGTAAAACCACAGATAAATATACCTAACATAGTACATCTATTAAACAATACATCGGAATACATCAGAAATAGTTACACATTATAGAGACCCATTCATGGATGTACAGGTCTGTTGGATAAACCTCCAGAAATAGTTACACATTATAGAGACCCATTCATGGATGTACAGGTCTGTTGGATAAACCTTCAGAAATAGTTACACATTATAGAGATCCATTCATGGATGTACAGGTCTGTTGGATAAACCTCCAGAAATAGTTACACATTATAGAGATCCATTCATGGATGTACAGGTCTGTTGGATAAACCTCCAGAAATAGTTACACATTATAGAGATCCATTCATGGATGTACAGGTCTGTTGGATAAACCTTCAGAAATAGTTACACATTATAGAGATCCATTCATGGATGTACAGGTCTGTTGGATAAACCTCCAGAAATAGTTACACATTATAGAGATCCATTCATGGATGTACAGGTCTGTTGGATAAACCTCCAGAAATAGTTACACATTATAGAGATCCATTCATGGATGTACAGGTCTGTTGGATAAACCATCAGAAATAGTTACACATTATAGAGATCCATTCATGGATGTACAGGTCTGTTGGATAAACCTTCAGAAATGTCCGCTGCTGATTTCTTCCAGGTGTCCATAGCGGACACCCTGGTCCTGTGAATCCTGGCCGTGAACAAATTCTCAGTCAGAAACATAAGTCAGAACACAGCCTCTCTATTCTCTCGTGTGTTTTCAGGTCCTCTGACTGGGAAAATGTCTTTTCACAATGAGAGCAGTGGTATGTCTTCTCCTCCTGTGTATTAGTATGTTGGAAAGGCTTCTCTCCTGTGTGTTTTCTCTCATGCGTTTTCAGACTCACTAACCACCTAAAACTCTTTCCACAGTGAGAACAGTGGTAGGGCTTTTCTCCTGTATGTATTCTCTCATGCGTTTTCAGGCTCCCTGACCACCTAAAACTCTTTCCACAGTGGGAACAGTGATACGGCTCTTCTCCTGTGTGTGTTCTCTCATGCGTTTTCAGACTCCCTGACAACCTAAAACCCTTTCCACAGTGGGAGCAGTGGTGTTGGTTAGGCGTCTCTGGGTCTGTTTCCTCTGAGGAACTCTTCCCGCTGTCAGAGTCTGGTCTCTCTCCTGCCAAAAGACAAACAGATTATTTAGTTAAACAGAGAGACCTGAATGAAGCCTGTATTAAATAAAATTGTCTTCCTATGAGGTTTAATCTAGGCTAAATCCCTCAATAACCTGAGGTCAGTCTTCACAACATTACATCATTAAAAATAAACTTGGTGACGGTGAGATTTAAAAACGAATGATGTAGAGCTCCAAATCTAATCTCTCAGGGAATGTCATGATGTCATAACAAGAGCTCTATAATAATAGATAATGTCATGGTTACAGGCTGAGCAGAGCTCTATAATAATAGATAATGTCATGTTTATAGGCTGAACAGAGCTCTATAATAATAGATAATGTCATGTTTTAGGCTGAACAGAGATTTATAATAATAGATAATGTCATGTTTACAGGCTGAGCAGAGCTCTATAATAATAGATAATGTCATGTTTATAGGCTGAGCAGAGCTCTATAATAATAGATAATGTCATGTTTATAGGCTGAACAGAGATCTATAATAATAGATAATGTCATGTTTATAGGCTGAACAGAGATCTATAATAATAGATAATGTCATGTTTTAGGCTGAACAGAGATCTATAATAATAGATAATGTCATGTTTACAGGCTGAACAGAGCTCTATAATAATAGATAATGTCATGTTTATAGGCTGAACAGAGCTCTATAATAATAGATCATGTCATGTTTATAGGCTGAGCAGAGCTCTATAATAATAGATCATGTCATGTTTTAGGCTGAGCTCTATTATCTATCTATAGCTTGACAACATTCAACTGTTTTCGTGATATGTATTATCTAACACTTACAATTTCTTTCCTTTTTGGTTACTAAGCAGTTCTATCAACATTTAGCAACTACATTAAACTAGCAACATTAGCAAACCCGTTAGCTATATTTCAGAGGTTAAAAGTTGGATATTAATTAAATGTGGTCTTTCACACAGTCAAATTTTATAATAAAACTCTCATAACCTACTTACAAGAATTGCAATAAAAATCGGTGGTCAGCTAGCTAGAAGGGTGTATGTAGTCTAAGTTTATTTTATTTTTTGTTGACTATTCTAATTGAAATCATTCACGGTAAGGTAGTTATGTTGGATAAATAAAACACATAAGAAGCAGTATGTATCTTACATTAAAGGGCCAATGCAGCCGTTTTTAATCTCAACATCAAATCCTTTCTGGGTAACGATGAAGTAGCTTCCTGGTTTTGTTTTCAAAGATGTCCACTGTCTGGGTGTTCACTTCCCCCACGGGTTACTATAGCAACACACATCACCCCCCACGGGTTACTATAGCAACACACATCCCCTGTCATTTATATCTTGTTTGTCAATTCTGAGCGACATTAAAGTTGTGAATTTGCTAATCCATTGTTAAGGTTTTGTTGGTGACCTGCTCTTTGGTGGTATACACATCTTACAGTGTAGTTATCAATTCCTACATTAAATAATAACATATTGAAGCATAAACATTCAGTAGAACGCTGCTTTAAAACCACGCATCAGTTCAACAATAGTTTGTGCGGCTGTTTTTAAGACAGTACTTACTGGTCTTAATCAGATCGCCTGTCTCCTCCTCCTGTTCTTCCTTCTCCTCCTTCAATGTGACATTTATCTCTTCCTCCTTCACTCCAAAACCTGCATCCTCCTCTTTCTCTTCTTCTTTCAGGGTAACAGCCTCATCCTCTACTTCTTGTTTTACTGTGACATCCTCTTCTTCCTTCTCCTCTTTCACGACAATGTTAAGCCCCAGACCTTCTTTCTCCGTCCAGCAGACCGCCTCTTCTTTAGCAGGAGGAGAGAAGTTTAGGGAGCTCATTGTCGGAGATGTTAGCTAGCTAGTTAGCATTAGCGACTAGCCTAGCGCTAGGCACATTTAAGACGTCTGCCTGACTAACAACGTAAATATGAAAATACATGGGGCAACTCGCTATAAAACAGAGGTATGTCTAAAACACAGAGGCAAATATGCACTGAAACAGTCTGAACAGCTTGAATGTTTAGGCCATGTCGCCTAGCAAGCTACTGAAGTGACTGGCTCGCAGTTGTTGTTGAAGTGTCCCGTCCACTAGATTATACGTCACACTGGCAGCATGGCCTGAAAAAAATAAAACACATCGCCATCTGCTGACTGGAGTGGGTAACGCAGTACGTATAAGGAAATGTTTATTTTTTTTCCTGACAAATTTTTTTATTTTAAAATGTATTTCATTAAATAATATTATATTGATACGTCCAAAGGAAAGCATGTGTTGATTGATTAGTAAAGATGTGTAATGAATGAGAATTTAAACTTTACATCTAACGCTGCATTTAAGGCAACGTCATATTCATCAGTCAAACAAACGCTCTGCAGCGTCTGGTTTAACAGTGATCTACGTTCTATGAAAGCTGCTGGGAGCAAACTGGAGAATAGCTAGAGGAAAACAACGCTAACTGTGCATCCCCAGACCCTGGTATATCACCAGACTGCATACAAACCTAACTACATCCCCAGTCCCTGGTATATCACCAGACTGTACAAACCTAACTGCATCCCCAGTCCCTGGTATATCACCAGACTACATACAAACCTAACTGCATCCCCAGTCCCTGGTATATCACCAGACTACATACAAACCTAACTGCATCCCCAGTCCCTGGTATATCACCAGACTGCATACAAACCTAACTGCATCACCAGTCCCTGGTATATCACCAGACTGCATACAAACCTAACTGCATCCCCAGTCCCTGGTATATCACCAGATTGCATACAAACCTAACTGCATCCCCAGACCCTGGTATATCACCAGACTGCATACAAACCTAACTGCATCCCCAGGCCCTGGTATATCACCAGACTGCATACAAACCTAACTACATCACCAGGCCCTGGTATATCACCAGACTACATACAAACCTAACTGCATCCCCAGGCCCTGGTATATCACCAGACTGTACAAACCTAACTGCATGCCCATTCCCTGGTATATCACCAGACTACATACAAACTAACTGCATCCCCAGTCCCTGGTATATCACCAGACTACATACAAACTAACTACATCCCCAGTCCCTGGTATATCACCAGACTGTACAAACCTAACTGCATCCCCAGTCCCTAGTATATCACCAGACTGTACAAACCTAACTGCATCCCCAGTCCCTGGTATATCACCAGACTGCATACAAACCTAACTGCATCCCCAGGCCCTGGTATATCACCAGACTACATACAAACCTAACTGCATCACCAGGCTCTGGTATATAACCAGACTGTACAAACCTAACTGCATGCATAGTCCCTGGTATATCACCAGACTGCATACAAACCTAACTGCATCACCAGTCCCTGGTATATCACCAGACTGCATACAAACCTAACTGAATGCATAGTCCCTGGTATATCAACAGACAGCATACAAACCTAACTGCATGCATAGTCCCTGGTATATCACCAGACTGCATACAAACCTAACTGCATGCCCAGTCCCTGGTATATCACCAGACTGTACAAACCTAACTACATCCCCAGTCCCTGGTATATCACCAGACTGTACAAACCTAACTGCCCCCCCATTCCCTGGTATATCACCAGACTGTACAAACCTAACTGCATCCCCAGTCCCTGGTATATCACCAGACTGCATACAAACCTAACTGCATCCCCAGTCCCTGGTATATCACCAGACTGCATACAAACCTAACTGCATCCCCAGTCCCTGGTATATCACCAGACTGCATACAAACCTAACTGCATGCATAGTCGCTGGTATATCACCAGACTGCATACAAACCTAACTGCATCACCAGTCCCTGGTATATCACCAGACTGCATACAAACCTAACTGCATGCATAGTCGCTGGTATATCACCAGACTGCATACAAACCTAACTACATGCATAGTCCCTGGTATATCACCAGACTGTACAAACCTAACTGCATGCATAGTCCCTCGTATATCACCAGACTACATACAAACCTAACTGCATGCATAGTACCTGGTATATCACCAGACTGCATACAAACCTAACTGCATCCCCAGGCCCTGGTATATCACCAGACTGCATGGAAACCTAACTACATCCCCAGGCCCTGGTATATCACCAGACTGCATACAAACCTAACTGCATCCCCAGGCCCTGGTATATCACCAGATTGCATACAAACCTAACTGCATCCCCAGGCCCTGGTATATCACCAGACTGCATACAAACCTAACTGCATCCCCAGGCCCTGGTATATCACCAGACTGCATACAAACCTAACTGCATGCATAGTCCCTGGTATATCACCAGACTGCATACAAACCTAGCTGCATCCCCAGTCCCTGGTATATCACCAGACTGTACAAACCTAGCTGCATCCATAGTCCCTGGTATATCACCAGACTGCATACAAACCTAACTGCATCCCCAGTCCCTGGTATATCACCAGACTGCATACAAACCTAGCTGCATCCATAGTCCCTGGTATATCACCAGACTGCATACAAACCTAACTGCATCCATAGTCCCTGGTATATCACCAGACTGCATACAAACCTAGCTGCATCCCCAGTCCCTGGTAAATCACCAGACTGCATACAAACCTAACTGCATCCCCAGTCCCTGGTATATCACCAGACTGCTTACAAACCTAACTGCATGCATAGTCCCTGGTATATCACCAGACTGCATACAAACCTAACTGCATCCCCAGTCCCTGGTATATCACCAGACTGTACAAACCTAACTGCATGCATAGTCCCTGGTAAATCACCAGACTGCATACAAACCTAACTGCATGCATAGTCCCTGGTATATCATCAGACTGCATACAAACCTAACTGCATCCCCAGTCCCTGGTATATCACCAGACTGCATCCTCAGTCCCTGGTATATCACCAGACTGCATCCTCAGTCCCTGGTATATCACCAGACTGCATACAAACCTAACTGCATGCATAGTCCCTGGTATATCACCAGACTGCTGTGACGACCCTCCCACTCTGTCTGCAGAATTATTTCTCTTTGCTCTTGTTTTCCTTAATAGGATGTCGGTGGGCGGAGCCGGGAGGGTCTTCAGTGAAATGGGACACACCTGGGCTCGGGTGTGTCCCAGGATAAATGCACCTCTTCCCCCGTCATTGAGGAGACTCTCTCCATGCAGACACAGACAGATTTTGGTTGTTTGGGCTCGGGTGTGTCCCATGATAAATGCACCTCTTCCCCAGTCATTGAGGAGACTCTCTCCATGCAGACACAGACAGATTTTGGTTGTTTGGGCTCTGGTATGTCCCAGGATAAATGCACCTCTTCCCCAGTCGTTGAGGAGACTCTCTCCATGCAGACACAGACAGATTTTGGTTGTTTCTGTTGGCACCTTTCAACACCCCTCATTATCACATGAAAAACATGTGACCAATCACTTACACTACTGACTAAACACACAGCAGTGTTAATTGTATTTACTTTACTTCAGTTAATAAATATATTTTGTTATTCTTTATCTCCACGTTGTCTCACTTTTTGTCACGGTCTTCGAGCCGGTTCGTGACACTATGGTCAGCAAGCTGGAGCACAACTAATGGAGACCAGTTAGAACCCAACTAACAAAACCCAACTAAAACATGACTGCAGAACAAAAGAGACATACAGAATGATGGCAGGGAAAATCCCCAACATCCAAAATAGATAGATTCCATGATGGTGAAACAAAGCTTCCTGAAGCATTGACGCTTTCCAGCCAATAGTCTCAAAAATAGGTTCATTACTCAAGGCTTTGAGCAACACAGAATTTATAACAGATAAATTATTATAGATGACATCCCACACCGTAGCAGCATAGCCTTTATGTCATTATTATAGATGACATCCCACACCGTAGCAGCATAGCCTTTATGTCATTATTATAGATGACATCCCACACCGTAGCAGCATAGCCTTTATGTCATTATTATAGATGACATCCCACACCGTAGCAGCATAGCCTTTATGTCATTATTATAGATGACATCCCACACCGTAGCAGCATAGCCTTTATGTCATTATTATAGATGACATCCCACACCGTAGCACGTAGCAGCATAGCCTTTATGTCATTATTATAGATGACGTCCCACACCGTAGCACGTAGCAGCGTAGCCATTATGTCATATATTAAACCACTGGCCGTGTTTGAGAGCATCAAATCCATGCTGCATTGTGGGTAAATGGTGACTGGCTGACTGATTTATAAATAATAATGAGTAGTTATTTATGATGTAAGGTGATTTGTAGATCAGTCAGTCGCCTGCAGTGTCGAACCAGCCCAATACCAAACCAATCAGGTGGTTGTTCGATGAAACGAAGCTTCAGACGTCATTGATCACGTGCTGCTGATAAAGTGATACAGGCATCAACACAAAAAAAGTTTACTGCTTTCAATGCAATGATTCAATTCAATTCAATGATACCTCCGGTATCAAACATAACATCCATATCGAAAAGTTGACAAAACAAAAAGGAGCAAGTAGGTTGATTTCCTCTGTCATTTTGAGCCCACGGCAAGAAGGCACCAGAGCCCACCGTGCTAACAGGTTCCCACTAGATAACACAACCACACAGTTAATGAAAAGCATGAGGTGAAGCTTGAGCTAGATATCAACCTATCGAGCTAGTGTGACCTTCCTGGTCTCTCAAGTCAGTGAGTCAACACAGGAAGGAGCAATGGATGGATAGTTCATTTATTTCCAAAGCTGCAATGATGGGACACACACAGTCTGGATGAATGATCAGTAGTGACGGGATATAAATAGCACTCCCACAGCAATTCTCCATTAATCTGCCCTATAATATTCGAACAAAAAAAATATTGAAATGTCTATCAAAGTCATTGTGATCGTATAGTGGATTTAACAATTCCTACTAATTCCTAATTTACTATAATAAAATGAATACATTGTTTCCATGTGTCTCATATTCACTACATCAGAATAAACTGTCATCCATTTTACTATCAAAATATATCAAATTAACCTGAAGATTTACTCAATGTCCCCCTCTGGTGGCGAGGAAGTATAATACATCTAAACTAACAAAACCGGGCTAATAAACTGGCTGGTGTTCATGAGTTTATAAAACATGTACTTTATACATTTGTCATAAATGACCTGCATTGATGAGACACACAGTGTGGATGAATGATCAGTAGTCGACAGGGTAAAAATAGCACTCCTAAAGAAGATGCATTTTCCAGTTAGATACCAACTTGAAAGAGGGAACTTTAGCATAAAACCCACATGGAAAACTGGGATTTGGCAAATAACATATAAAGAGAGGCTTACTTGACACCAAACCAACAACAGTAGTTCCTAAAACATAAATTGCTAATGTATGATTTAAAACGTGGATTTTATGATGTAATGTCAACTTTATACATTTTAACTTGTTGTCTGAAGATAAAATATTAATTTTACTCAACTGCGTTACCCACTCCAGTCAGCAGATGGCGGTCTGCGACTTTAAGGTTATGCTGTTGGTGTGACGTATAATCTAGTGGACCGAACGCGTCTTTCAGCAGCAGCAACAATAGTAAGTCAGCCACCTCGGTAGCTTGCTAGACAAAATAGCCGAACCAATATAGCTCTTTAGACGCTTTAAAGTATATTAGCCACTGTGTTTTAAACCCACTTCTGTCGCCTAGTTAGTAATCCGATTTAATTTCATATTTACGGTGTTGTTATTAGTCAGCTAGCGGGCTGGTTAAGTTAGCATTAGCCTAGCTAGCTAACATCCCCGACCATGCGGTCACTAAGCTACTCTCGTGCTAAAGGAGAGGAGGATATCACAGTAAAGCAAGAAGTAGAGGGTGGGGCTGTTACTGTGAAAGAAGAGGAAGACGCGTTCAGAGTGAAAGAGGAGGAGGATGCAGTTTATGGAGTGAAAGAGGAGGAGGAAGAGATGACTGTTACATCGAAAAAGGAGGAGGAGGAAGAGGAGGGACCTGGATATCTGGGCCTGGTTTCCCAAACGCATCTTAAGGCATCCAATGGTTCTAACGATGAATTTAGCCATAAGATGGTTTTGAGAAACCGTTCCCTGATTAACACTAGTAAGTACTGTCTTAAAAACAGAGGCACAAACTCTGCAGTTGTTGAACTGATGTTTGGTGTTAAAGCGGAAATCTGCAATTGCTACATCCATATTGTGACTTTTAAATTATTTATTTATAGCCATTGATTCTTGAAGAATATAACACATGCCTCATGAGCTTAGTTCAACTGTTGTACCCCATCAGAACCCCAAATAAGATGTTTTACTCTAATGTTTAGAAACAATGTAAATCAACACTGTATAGCCTCAACATGGTTAAAACTATAATGTTGATATCGTGGATGGTCAGTCCTTGCATCCATAGGTCTGTCTGTCTCTAGTTACATTTCTCCAACCCCATAATCATTTTATTACCAAAACAGTGGTGGAATGACAGATTTGTTATTGTTTGAACTGCAGATTGCTGGGTTGTGTGGGTTTTTTAAACAGCAACAAAATTGCTGCCCAGAGACTTGGTTTGGTAAACAGCTGAGGGATGGGGGAAGGAGAAGTGTAACCACTCTCAAATTCATAGAGAAAGCTATTGTAGCAACCGTAACCCAACAACTAGCGACCTCGTCAAGAAGTTCAGACATCTTGGCATAACAGTTATACGGTGTTGGCTTGACAGTCGCTGGACCCAGGTTTGAGTTCAGCTCAGGGCTACCCCTTGAATTCACTACACTATGAATACAAGGACTGGCAATGCATGATGTCACAATGATAGTTTAACCAGGTTTCTAGGCTCTATAGTATATTCTAGAATCCATCCATGATGTCATAATGATAGTTTAACCAGGTTTCTAGGATATATAGTGTATTCTAGAATTCATCCATGATGTCAACATTTTAGTTTAACCAGGTTACTAGGCTATATAGTACATTCTAGAATTGCCACTGCCAATTTACCTGTTGTTGTCTTAGCTGATTAACTGTTGTCTTACCCGTTGTCTTAGCTAGCTCTCCCAATCAACACCTGTGATTATGTCTCTCTAATGTCAATTTGCCTTGTATACTGTTGTTTAGGGTAGTTATCATTGTTTTGTTTTACTGCGTAGCCCCTAGTCCCACTCAACATGCCTCAGAGAACTCTTTTGTCCCACTTCCCACACATGCGGTGACCTCACCTTGCATAACTGGTGCCTCCAGAGATCCAACCTCTCTTATCGTCACTCAATGCCTAGGTTTACCTCCACTGTACCCGCACCCTACCATACCCCTGTCTGTACATTACATTATGCTCCTTTTATTCTCTGTTCACACCGCACTAGACGACCAGTTCTGATAGCCTTTAGCCGTACCCTCATCCTACTCCTCTGTTCCTCGGGTGATGTAGAGGTTAACCCAGGCCCTGTGTGTCCCCAGGCACTCTCAATTGTTGACTTCTGTAACCGTAAAAGCCTTGGTTTCATGCATGTTAACATCAGAAGCCTCCTCCCTAAGTTTGTTTTTCTCACTGCTTTAGCACACTCCGCCAACCTTGATGTCCTTGCTGTGTCTGAATCCTGGCTTAGGAAGGCCACCAAAAATGTGGAAATTTCTATCCCCATATACAACATTTTCCGTCAAGATAGAACTGCCAAAGGGGGAGGAGTTGCAATCTACTGCATAGATGGCCTGCAAAGTCCTCGGGGTTTCGCCTGCTAAATAAGTTCTGTTATACACACAGGCATGATTCAAACATTTTTAGAAACTTCAGAGTGTTTTCTATCCAAATCTACTAATAATATGCATATCTTATCTTCTGGGGATGAGTAACTGGCAGTTGATTTGGGTATGCTTTTCATCCAAACGTGAAATTGCTGGCCCCTATCCTAGAGAAGTTAGATAACGATCAAACGATCACCCCTCATCACTGTCAAACGCTCCCTAAAACACTTCTGCAAGCAGGCCTTTCTAATCGACCTGGCCCAGGTATCCTGGTATCCTCCCGTCGGTAGAGGATGCCTGGTTGTTCTTTAAAAGTAAATTCCTCACCATCTTAAATAAGCAAGAAATGTAGAACTAAGAACCTTGGTTCACTCCAGACCTTACTTCCCTCGACCAGCACAGAAACATCCTGTGGCGTACTGCACGAGCATCGAATAGTCCCCGCGATATGCAACTTTTCAGAGAAGTCAGGAACCAATACACACAGTCAGTTAGGAAAGCAAATGCAAGCTTTTTCGAACAGAAATTTGCATCTTTTAGCTCTAACTCCAAAAAGTTGTGGGGCACTGTAAAGTCCATGGAGAATAAGAGCACCTAATCTCAGCTGCCCACTGCACTGAGGCTAGGAAACACTGTCACCACTGATAAATCCACGATAATCGAGAGTTTCAATAAGCATTTCTCTATGGCTGGCCATGCTTTCCTCCTGGCTACCCCAACCCCAGCCAACAGCTCCGCACCTCCCTCAGCTACTTCCCCAAGCCTCCCCAGCTTCTCCTTCACCCAAATCCAGATAGCTGATGTTCTGAAAGAGTTGCAAAACCTGGACCCGTACAAATCAGCTGGGCTAGACAAGCTGGACCCTCTCTTTCTAAAATTATCCGCCGCCATTGTGGCAACCCCTATTACTAGTCTGTTCAACCTCTCTTTAGTATCGTCTAAGATTCCTAAAGATTGGAACGCTTCCGCGGTCATCCCCCTCTTCAAAGGGTGTGACAATCTAGACCCAAACTGTTACAGACCTACAGTGGGGAGAACAAGTATTTGATACACTGCCGATTTTGCAGGTTTTCCTACTTACAAAGCATGTAGAGGTCTGTAATTTTTATCATAGGTACACTTCAACTGTGAGAGACGGAATCTAAAACAAAAATCCAGAAAATCACATTGTATGATTTTTAAATAATTAATTTGCATTTTATTGCATGACATAAGTATTTGATCACCTACCAACCAGTAAGAATTCCGGCTCTCACAGACCTGTTAGTTTTTCTTTAAGAAGCCCTCCTGTTCTCCACTCATTACCTGTATTAACTGCACCTGTTTGAACTCGTTACCTGTATAAAAGACACCTGTCCACACACAATCAAACAGATTCCAACCTCTCCACAATGGCCAAGACCAGAGAGCTGTGTAAGGACATCAGGGATAAAATTGTAGACCTGCACAAGGCTGGGATGGGCTACAGGACAATAGGCAAGCAGCTTGGTGAGAAGGAAACAACTGTTGGCGCAATTATTAGAAAATGGAAGAAGTTCAAGATGACGGTCAATCACCCTCGGTCTGGGGCTCCATGCAAGATTTCACCTCGTGGGGCATCAATGATCATGAGGAAGGTGAGGGATCAGCCCAGAACTACACGGCAGGACCTGGTCAATGACCTGAAGAGAGCTGGGACCACAGTCTCAAAGAAAACCATTAGTAACACACTACGCCGTCATGGATTAAAATCCTGCAGCGCACGCAAGGTCCCCCTGCTTAAGCCAGTGCATGTCCAGGCCTGTCTGAAGTTTGCCAATGACCATCTGGATGATCCAGAGGAGGAATGGGAGAAGGTCATGTGGTCTGATGAGACAAAAATAGAGCTTTTTGGTCTAACTCCACTCGCCGTGTTTGGAGGAAGAAGAAGTATGAGTACAACCCCAAGAACACCATCCCAACCGTGAAGCATGGAGGTGGAAACATCATTCTTTGGGGATGCTTTTCTGCAAAGGGGACAGGACGACTGCACCGTATTGAGGGGAGGATGGATGGGGCCATGTATCGCGAGATCTTGGCCAACAACCTCCTTCCCTCAGTAAGAGCATTGAAGATGGGTCGTGGCTGGGTCTTCCAGCATGACAACGACACGAAGCACACAGCCATGGCAACTAAGGAGTGGCTCCGTAAGAAGCATCTCAAGGTCCTGGAGTGGCCTAGCCAGTCTCCAGACCTGAACCAAATAGAAAATCTTTGGAGGGAGCTGAAAGTCCGTATTGCCCAGCGACAGCCCCGAAACCTGAAGGATCTGGAGAAGATCTGTAGGGAGGAGTGGGCCAAAATCCCTGCTGCAGTGTGTGCAAACCTAGTCAAGAACTACAGGAAACGTATGATCTCTGTAATTGCAAACAAAGGTTTCTGTACCAAATATTAAGTTCTGCTTTTCTGATGTATCAAATACTTATGTCATGCAATAAAATGCAAATTAATTACTTAAAAATCATACAATGTGATTTTCTGGATTTTTGTTTTAGATTTCGTCTCTCATAGTTGAAGTGTACCTATGATAATAATTACAGACCTCTACATGCTTTGTAAGTAGGAAAACCTGCAAAATCGGCAGTGTATCAAATACTTGTTCTCCCCACTGTATATCCATCCTGCACTGCCTTTTCAAAGTCTTCGACAGCCAAGTTGACAAACAGATCACTGACCATTTCGAATCCCACCGTACCTTCTCCGCTGTGTAATCCCGTTTCCGAGCTGGTCACGGGTGCACCTCAGCCTCGCTCAAGGTACAAAACGATATCATAACCACCATCGATAAAATACAGTACTGTGCAGCCGTCTTCATCAACCTGACCAAGGCTTTTCGACTCTGTCAATCACCATATTCTTATCGGCAGACTCAATAGCCTTGGTTTCTCAAATGACTGACTCGCCTGGTTCACCCACTTCTCAGACAGAGTTCAGTATGTCAAATCGGAGGGCCTGTTGTCTGGAGCTCTGGCAGTCTCTATGGGGGAACCACAGGGTTCCATTCTCGGACCGACTCTTTTCTCTCTATATACCAATGATGTTGCTCTTGCTGCGGGTGATTCCTTGATCCACCTCTACGCAGACCACACCATTCTGTATACATCTGGCCCTTCTTTGGACACTGTGTTAACAAACCTCCAAACGAGCTTCAATGCCATACAACACTCCTTCCATGGCCTACAACTGCTCTTAAACGCTAGTAAAACTAATTGTATGCTCTTCAACCTATCGCTGCCCGCACCCGCCCGTCCAGCATCACTACTCTGGACGGTTCTGACTTAGAATATGTGGACAACTATAAATACCTAGGTGTCTGGCTAGACTGTAAACTCTCCTTCCAGACTAATATTAAGCATTTCCAATCCCAAATTAAATCTAGAATCGGCTTCCTATTTTGCAACAAAGCGTCCTTCACTCACGCTGCCAAACATACCCTCGTAAAACTATCCTACCGATCCTTGACTTCGGCGATGTAATTTACAAAATAGCCTCCAATACTCTACTCAGCAAACTGGATGCAGTGTATCACAGTGCCATCCGTTTTGTCACCAAAGCCCCATATACCACCCACCACTGCGACCTGTATGCTCTCGTTGGCTGGTCCTCGCTACATATTCGTCGCCAAACCCACTGGCTCCAGGTCATCTATAAGTCTTTGCAAGGCCGCCTTAACTCAGCTCACTGGTCACCATAGCAACACCCACCCATAGCACGCGCTCCAGGAGGTATATCTCACTGGTCATCACCAAAGCCAACACCTCTTTTGGCCGCCTTTCCTTCCAGCTCTCTGCTGCCAATGACTGGAACGAATTGCAAAAATGGCTGAAGTTGGAGACTTATATCTCCCTCACTAACTTTAAGCATCAGCTATCTGAGCAGCGTACCGCTCGCTGCAGCTGTACACAGCCCATCTGTAAATAGCCCATCCAATTGCCTACTGTAACCTACTGGCATGACCTAGAGAGTTACAACCTACTGTAACTAGACTCTGTACACAGCCCATCTGTAAATAGCCCATCCAACTGCCTACCTCATCCCCATGTTTTTAAATGTACTTTTTTTGCTCTTTTGCACATCATCATCTGCACATCTGTCACTCCAGTGTTAATTTGTAAAATGTAATGTAAAAAATGTAATTACTTCGTTACTATGGCCTATTTATTGCCGTGCCTCCTTACTCCATTTGCACACACTGTATATAGATTTTTCTATTGTGTTATTGACTGTACGTTTGTTTATCCCACGTGTAACTCTGTTGTTTTTTTGTCGCACTGCTTTGCTTTATCTTGGCCAGGTCGCAGTTGTAAATGAGAACTTGTTCTCAACTGGCCTACCTGGTTAAATAAAGGTGAAAAACGAAATTTTATTAAAAATACTTTAAAAGAGGGAGCACGTGATGCCGCGGAGCTGAGCAGACGTTGACAAACCGAGCTCTTCAAAGTTATTCTATTATTACCTAAATAACAGCGTTGAAACAATATCCTAACATCGGCTGATAAATTTTCAAGTACTTACCTTCCCAAAGAGCCATGGACCTCCGACCGAGAGGCAAGAAGGACGACCAAAACGTTGTTGATTCCCAAGATAACGATAACGCTACAGCTAGCAAGATTAGCATTAGCCCTCATAACTCAAACGACAGTTCCAGACTGTTGCTCTCGGCCTCTTGCGAGCCTGCCGACATGCTGGCTACTCTCCTCCGGGAAATTCAGGATGGTAACAAAGGTCTTTCTATGAAAATCGATAAGAAAACGGCTGAACTCCATTCTTCCATTGACGACCTGAAATCCTCCATGAATGATCTCCTTTTGAGAACGACTGAGGCAGAGTTGCGCATTAGCACAGTTGAAGACACCATCGCTCGACATGACCAGGTCTTGATACAACTGCAAAAGGACAATGCCTACCTAAAAAACAAGGTAGATCAGATGGAGAACCAGAGCAGACGTAGTAATATCCGTGTGGTGGGATTGAAAGAGGACAGCGAGGGCCGTGACCCGGTCCGTTTCTTCACTCAATGGATCCCGGATGTCCTAGGCACAATCAACTTCACCAAGCCACTGGAAATCGAACGCGCCCACAGAACATCAGCGCCGAAACCCCGGCCAGATGAGCCCCCACGGGCCGTCCTGATCAGGTTCCTCCGTTTCCAAGACAGAGAGAAGGTACTGCAACTCGCAAGAGCAAAAGGGGACATAACCATTGATGGCAAGAGGGTCAGCCTTTTCCCGGATATGAGCGCGGATCTCGCAAGACGTCGCAAGCAGTTCAGACCTGCCGCCAAAGCACTGAAGGAGAAGAACATCATCGGCTACCTCATCCACCCTGCGCTGATGAAAGTTCAGTACAAAGGCCGAAGCCATCTCTTCAACACACCGGGAGAAGTGTACACTTTTCTCAAAGAACTGAGCAACGTCTGAGCCAGGACGGTCTCTTTGGGGGATAAGATGCAGTTTGTTTGTTTTCTCTTATCCGGACTGAACCGCTGATATCCTCCGGTCGCTATAATTGATTTGTACATTTTCAACTAACCGTACCTTTCCGGGGTGAGTTCTATTACATTTACAGGAGAGTATATTTTGGTTTAGTCCATATCGCTGGGCGAAGCAAATAAGTGGGTTTAGGCCCACTGCTTTCCCCCTCATTTATGTTAATCTTTCGAAAAGAGACTCAAGCAGCCCTTACCGTGGGCAGTAAATATTCAGCCATAAATGACTATTCACAATGTTTGTTTTCAACTTAGAGAGCTCGCAGGTTTTAGTTTACGCCAAGGTTTAGCTAGTAAGAGCAAGATGGAAAGCGAGCAGCAACGTATCTCTACAAGTGTATTCATGTTTGATTGTTGGGATTGTGGTTTTAGTCTAACAATCGGGGTGGGTGGGATTCTTTATTTTTTTCCCCTTTTTTCTATGTTTATTGTTTCCTTCCTAAAGAGACACATAGGTCACTTCTGTGTTAAAACCAAAGTTGAAACATTTCCTAACTATCTACATATGATAGATTTCCATTCAGTTACATATTTGAAACCCAACTATGCTTAATCCACTAAAATATGTCACATTCAACGTAAAAGGTCTTAACAGCCCGATTAAAAGGAAGAGAGTCTATACATACCTTAAGAAATTAAAGACTGACATTGTGTTTTTACAAGAAACACATCTCACAGCCAGTGAACACAAGAAATTGAAGAGGGAATGGGTAGGACAAGTTGTTGCGTCCTCTTTTAACTCCAAAGCAAGAGGAACTGCAATTTTGATAAGTAGACACATCCCCTTCTGCGTCAACAACACCATCTCTGATCCCTCTGGCAGGTTTGTTTTGGTGCAGGGGCATATGTTTTCAGAGTCTTGGACCCTATTGAATATCTATGCTCCTAACTTCGATGACCATATGTTTATTCAGAATGTCTTCCTTCAGGTTGCTCAAGCACCACCAGGATGGTTACTGGTTGGAGGAGATTTTAATTTTTGTCTAGATACAGTTCTTGATAGGTCCTCTGATAAACCCTCACTTCTTACCAAAGCCGGCAAGCTCACCATGTCATTCATGAAAGATCTCAATTTACTAGACATCTGGAGACAGTTGCACCCACAGGATAGGGACTACTCTTTTTATTCACACCCACACAAGACACACACACGCATAGATCACTTTTTAATATCGACACAACTGTTTCATAGAGTGTTAGATGTCGAGTATCTCCCCAGATTGCTTAGTGACCATTCTCCCCTGGTATTATCAATCTCCATTCCTACCAAGGTAAATGGAGCATATAGATGGAGACTAAATTCTACACTCCTAAAGCAACCTGAATTTTGTGCATTCATCAAAGAGCAGATCAATATTTTCACTTTGACAAACAAACCCTCCGCTCCTGACAGTTTCATTCTTTGGGACACATTGAAGGCCTATCTGAGGGGACAGATCATTTCCTATACTAAAGGGCTGAAGAGAAAACACGGTGCGGAACTGAGTGCCCTTGAATCTGAAATCTCAGAGCTAGAGAAAACCTACCAAAGAGGCCCGACTAAAGATCTATACAGGCTTTTGGTAAATAAAAAACTGAAATATAATATTCTGAACACATATCAAGCTGAGAGGGCCATCACTAAATCAAAACAGCGTTATTACGAGCTTGGAGAGAAAGCTCACAAAGTATTGGCATGGCAACTGAAAGCAGAGGAAAGTAAGAGGACAATTAATGCTATAGAAACTCTTACTAATGAGATATCTTTCGACCCTACTGAAATTAATAATACTTTTAAGAAATACTATGAAGACCTCTACACTTCCCAATCAAGCGATGATCTATCAGAGATCGACTCCTTTCTCGCCTCTCTCAACCTCCCATGCCTGTCAGGGGAAGACAGCGAGCGCCTGAGTGAACACTTCTCAGTTCCTGAATTGTTGGAGGCCATTAAATCCTTACCTTCTAATAAATCTCCTGGGGAGGATGGCTTCCCTCCAGAGTTCTATAAAGAATTTAGGGAGCTGTTGGTCCCCTACCTTATGGAGGTACTTAAAAAAGCCAGGGAAGACAACTACTTTCCAGAGTCTTTCTCTCAAGCAGTAATTACTGTAATCCACAAGAAAGGGAAAAATCCACTAAAGTGCGCCTCATATAGACCAATCTCTCTCCTTAACACAGATTGTAAACTGGTCACCAAGATGCTATCTAAGAGACTGGAGTCATGTCTTCCCCTGTTGGTCAACCCAGATCAGACTGGCTTCATAATTAATAGATTGTCCTCCAATAATCTCAGAAGGTTCTTTGATATAATTCACCTTGCTAACAAAAACAAAATACCTAGTGTCGCAGTCTCCCTCGATGCTGAAAAGGCCTTTGATAGGGTTGAATGGCCATACCTCTTCCGCGTCTTGGAAAAGTTTGGTTTAGGCACCGTGTTTGTAAATTTGATAAAATCACTCTACAAATCTCCTAAAGCTAGGATTGCTACCAACGGGATTACTTCCTCCACTTTCCCTCTCTATAGGGGGAACAGACAAGGTTGCCCAATTAGCCCCCACCTCTTTGCCCTCGCCATCGAACCGTTGGCTGAGGCTATTAGAACGTGCCCTGACATACATGGCTTTGAGGTGGGCCCCCATACCCATAAATTATCACTCTTTGCGGACGACCTTATCTTATTTCTAACAAACCCAGAACACTCCCTCTCTCACTTTCAGATCCTACTACAGTGTTATAGTTCTTTCTCTGGATATAAGGTCAATTTAGATAAAAGCGAAATCTTACCGTTGTCTGTCTTTGACCATCATACCATCAAGCACAAGTTTCCTTTTAGATGGTCGCCTATGGGCTTCACATATTTGGGCATAATGGTGGATGGTAACCTGAACAACCTCTATCAACTCAATCTGGCCAGTTTGTTACAAAAGGTGGAGGGTGACCTTTGTAAATGGATGGACTTACCTCTCACTCTACTGGGTAGAGTCAATGTAATTAAAATGAATGTCCTGCCCAGATGTCTATATCTGTTTCAATCTCTCCCTATCCCTGTCCCCGCAGCATTCTTTTCCTCTCTCGACAAGATGACCAGACGGTTTATCTGGCACGGCAAAACCCCTAGGGTTGGCCTGGATAAACTGACCCTGGATTACAGTCAAGGAGGCTTAAACCTCCCCAATTTTAGAATGTACTACTGGGCAGCACAGTCTAGGTTTCTGGCTCAGAGGTTTGATAAGGGTCCCTCTCCCTCATGGTTGAACATTGAAAAGCTTGAGGTAAACGATGACACTGGGGCAGAATTGTTTTACAAATGGGACAGAAAATCTATAAAAACCATCACAGACAACCCTTTAATCATACATTCTGTCCTGACATGGTGCAAACTGCAAGAGCTGTTCGGACGAGGGGGATTCCTTTCCCCTAAAACCCCTTTATGGAACAATAGATTGATTCCTATGTTTTTCCAGAATAGTAACTTTAGACCATGGTCCGATAAGGGGATCACTCTTCTGGAACATTGTTACAAGGAGGGAGTTCTTATGTCTTTTGATCAGCTGAAACAGAAATACCACTTGCCTAACAGGGACTTCTTTAGCTACCTACAACTACGAAACTTTATTAGGGTGTCTCTCAAGGGACAATGGAACCTACCTAAGATGTCACCTATTGAACAACTCTGCCACGCAGACCAACCACTGTTCAAGACCATTTCCCGTGTTTACGATGCTCTTATGTCAGGACTAACACTGCCTGGGCTAGATAAACCCCGACTTAGATGGGAAAAAGATCTGGGTATTGATCTTGATGAGGGTCTATGGAGTGACCTATGCAGGAATGGTGTTACATCCACACTGAACTCCAGATACAGACTGATCCAGTTTAATTTCCTCCATCAGCTCTATATCACGCCATCTAGACTGCACAAGTTCAACCCTGATATCTCCTCCCTATGTTTTAGATGTGGCTCAGATGAAGGAACATTCCTCCATTCCACTTGGCAGTGTTCAAAACTACACGGTTTCTGGCAGGGGGTATGCGACACCATATCCGCAATTCATGGGGTTGCATTCCCTTTAGACCCGGAGGTCTGTCTACTGGGCAACTTTACTAACACCAATCTTAGGCAAAGCCATACTATAAAGCTAACAGAAATATTGCTAGCGATTGCCAAGAAATGTATTGCCTTGAAATGGAAATTGGATTCCCCCCTGCCAGTTGCAATGTGGCTATCAGAAGTTAATAGTTGTATCCCACTGGAGAAAATCACTTACCGCTTGAGGAATAAGTTAAACACATTCTACAGAATTTGGCAACCTTTTATTGACTATATGGAGAATCTCCCCCCACATCACATTGAATGAATCTCTATATTATCCTTATATAATGTTTCACACGTAATGTATAATATGTAGCCTACGGCAGGTGACCATATGATCCAATGTCTCATTATAATCTTTTTTTATTGTATGTTTGTTTGTATATATAATTATAATTTGTTTGATTTTTACTTTCTTTGTTACGCTCATCTGTTACTGTCACTTTGTCCTATTGTTGTCTAATATCTTTTCACGTTTGTCTTGAATGTTGTTAATTGGAAAATGCAAAAATAAAATATTAAAAAATAATAAAAAATACTTTAAAAAAATCATAACTTTATTGAAACCACCCAAATGGATACTGTCATTAACGCAGTTCTTAATACTGTAGCAAACATTAAATTAAGCAGGACATTCAAGCGAGCCTTACAATTATAATCCAAAGTAGTGTGAAATGCACTCATAAGCAACCTGGAAATGGAGGTTACTCCCCTGAGTTTTCCCCCATTCCCATTCAGAATACATTGTGAAAAACTAAAATCTTTGCTCAGCATTTTTGCTCCAGGCAGATATACTACATCCATAACTATCGGTTTCCTCATACAATTTTAGGAAACAAAGAAAGGGGCCTATATTGGAGACCAAAAGTCGTCTGGCACACTGCTTAGAGTTTCAACAACATGAATAACTTATTTCTAGTCTACAATCTTAGATGTTACTACTAATGTGAAAACAAGACAATATATGACTATTCTTGCTCATTTTAAGACAGATGTCAAATCATTACATTCATTACAGACGTCAATTGTTGTACAACATCATGGCTACGCTGTTGGCATCACCTTTTACAGTGGATTTCTGCTGTTGTGGGCCTTTAACCATCTGTCTGACTTTGTCATTCACACAGGAAAGAGACGTGACTGTCCTGGATCCTCTGGGGAGCCTCTACAACCTCATGATGCTAAAAAGGCAGAGAAGAGTCTCTCCAGATCAGAACACCTCAATAAACACCTGCAGAGATCCACAGGGAAGAGAACTCACTGCTGCTCTGATTGTGGGAAGAGATTCACCTCATCAGGCATTAAAAATCATCAGAGAACACACACAAGAGAGAAACCTTATAGCTGTGTTCAATGTGGGAAGAGTTTTGGTAGATCTTACCATCTGACTCAACATCTGAGAATACACACAGGAGAGAAACCTTATAGCTGTGTTCAATGTGGGAAGAGTTTTGGTAGATCTTGCTCTCTGACTGTACACCAGAGAATACACACAGGAGAGAAACCTTATAGCTGTGATCAATGTGGGAAGAGATACTCTGATAAAAGATATCTGATCAAACATCAGAAAATACATACATGAAGGAGTTGTTTCATGATATCAATGAATTAATGTCACAATGTAGAATGTTTTAACATTGTAGTAGGAGTATTTTAATGATGTCACAATGTAGAATGTTTTAACATTGTAGTAGGAGTATTTTAATGATGTCACAATGTAGAACCCTAAACGTTTGTCCCCTGTTCTATTGATTTCAACATGATATGGATATTAGCCTCAGGGGGAAAATCCAGGCTCTGAATTGGAAGAGTACTATTTATGTGATTTAACAAAAAGTGACTAACACAAAAAGAGCTGTGTTACACTTACCATGTTGGTGACCCACTTGCATCAAAATGCAACACTTCAAAATGTAGCGATCTATTTTCTACAAATTGTCCTCTAATCAGGGATGTACACATTATTCCCAGATGTGGTTTTTGAGCTGTTAGTTTTAACAGGACGTGCAACCTCCTGTCGCACAAATGATTTCAACATGATATTTATGAGTTATGACATGTGTTGCGTTCCTTTGTTTAGCGACCCCTAAATTTAAATGCATCACCACAAATGTAGCTGACTGTCTTCTGCAGGTTGTCCTCTAACCAGTGAGGTAAAATATATCTCCCATTTCCATGTGTTTTGTTTAGTTGTGTTAGTTTCAACAGCACCTACAACCTGATGTCCCCCCTAATCGATATCAGTGATTTATTTCTACTTGTCAAAACAACATCGTTTCTGGTGCTTGTGCAGTTTATAAGGAGCTTGTTTTAAAAAAGTATTATTATTGTGGCAGATGTTTGTGTATATACCACATGTTAGGTTTTCAATTGATCCCAAACTGTTTCTGCATATTGGTTATTGATTTGAACATGTTAAACTGTGTTTTGACATTGGGCTATCCCACCTAGCAACTATGCAACCAAATATTTCATATTTACATTTCATGTAACATTTGGTAATGATAATTATTTATGCAACCAACTGACAATTATATTGACATTGTGTTTTTAGAATATCAAGGTTAACTCTCACATGTGCCAAATCAAATGTACTAGAGCATGACATTGGGGACTGGGCCCAGATCCAACAACATGCCTATCTAGTGAACCCTGAAAAAAGAGAGAAGCTCTGCAGTGAGGTGGAAAGTTACTACGGATATTGCAGGAGTTTCCTCTTGAAATCAGACATGTCTGTGGTGAGAACAACCTGGTTGCTGATTGTCTCAAGGGGTGCAGTCAAAATGTTTCGTGTTTTGCGTTTAGCCAGTGCATTGCCATGGATCACAGTTTATTTTGACTGTTTTTCCGTATTTGAGATGAGTTTTGTTTGTGCTCGTTTCAAGGGGACGAGAGTTCTAGAAGCTAGTGAGTTTTAGGAAGACGAGAGTTCTAGAAGCTGGTGAGTTTTAGGAAGACGAGAGTTCTAGAGGCTAGTGAGTTTTGGGAAGAAGCTAGAAGCTAGTTTTAGGTTTCTTTGTGGAGAAAATAAATCTTGTTTTTAATTGTTGTTAGACAGACACCATGTTTATATTGGTGATGGTGAAGCATTGTTGTTGATTATAATGTGACATGGAAGTTGTTTTCTGTTGGTGGCAAACTCTTAAGGTGTTAGTTAGTCTTTGGTTTTTCCATTTATGTTTTGAGGTTGGACTTTAGCTCGTTAGCACGTAGGACGCACTGGTTGGTGTTACCTCGTTAGTCAGTATGTGTTACACCTGTGCTGGCTTGTCTTCTCGTTAGTGGGAAGGTGTTTCACCTGAGCTGGTCCAGGTTCTATTTAAGAGTGTCTGGCCCAGTGCTCCAGTTGTCTTGATAGATGTGGAGAGTCAACACCTTTAGTTGCTCCACCTTTTTGGTTTGCTTCCTGTCTTTAAGTTTATTGTGGGTTTTTCTTTTGTTTGCCTCTTCTTGGACAGATTTAGTGGGTCTCATGGTTGGGTGTCTGTTAGGTCCCAGTTGTTGTTACTAGTCAACTTTCATTGGACACCCCCATAGTGTCTAGTGACTTTCAGAGCCCATCCTAAAAAACAAGCTTATATTTTTGAATTGGATATTTTAATCAATGGCATTTCCTTAGGATGCTCATTAGTCTTTAAGTTGGTATTATTGTTTTTTTATCCTCATGTTTGTGTACTAAATATTCCTGTTTATTTTCATTGTTTTTTCCTGAGAAGCCATTGTGTTCTACTGAGGATGGGCCTCTGGGAGATAACACTGACAGGACCTTTACAGTGTCTTTAGGGTGATAAAACCTAAAGAGACCACATTCCAGAGCATGAGTTAATGTTTCTGTTCTATATGGTACCAGGGAGAGATGACCCCAGGGCCAGACCCTGGTCTCTACACAGAGTACTGTTTTTACATCAGATACTTCTAACTCTCAGCAGACAGTATCTTTCATACAAATCTTGACCTTGTGTCCCGTTCTATACATCTATTGTTCGTCATGTAGGTTGAAAGGGGTGTATCTTGGCTGTAAAATATCTTTGTACTTTTGTCTCGTGTCTCAAAGAATCATCTGGGGGTGATTTGTCAACCAGCCATCATTATCGTAGAGCACTCAATTGATTCACTTTATATGTGTGCATTGTATTGACCCGCTCCCTTATTAATAAGTGAATAAAGATTTAGTTTCAGAATATCTCTGACTTGTGTGATACGTTTGTCTCATTTGATATAAAGAAATGAACCACATTTGGCGATGGGGATGTTAGTCTTCACTTGGTGACGCTCCTGACAACCTGGGTAAATGGTGCACCATATATACGAGAGATCATCTCAAACCTAGTTTAAAAAAAAGAGGTGAGCGAACCACACACTTTTTAGAAAAGCCTCGTAGGCTCTGAGTGTGTATTCCTGTGTGAGGGGGGCACCTTGGAGGTGTAAACAGGGCCCAGCCAGGAGGCTCTGAGTGTGTATTCCTGTGTGGAGGTGTAAACAGGGCCCAGTCAGGAGGCTCTGAGTGTGTATTCCTGTGTGGAGGTGTAAACAGGGCCCAGTCAGGAGGCTCTGAGTGTGTATTCCTGTGCGGAGGTGTAAACAGGGCCCAGTCAGGAGGCTCTGAGTGTGTATTCCTGTGTGGACACATTTGCACACATTTGTGAGCTAATAGATGTCAGTTTGTATTGACTGCTGTGTAGGTTAAATGTACACTTCAAATGCAGCTGTCCTACAACATATCTGTACCTTCTTCTTGATCCCAATTGCATTGTGTCCATATTCTGTCCTATAAGAATTTCAAAGGAAGAGAAAATGTGTCAAAGAATAGTCTTACAAGCATTAAAACATATATATGTATTAAATAAATATTGAAAGATAAATGGCATCGACATACAATGTAATGTAAAATAGAAGAACATATTGGAGAAAGCACTAGCCAATACAGTAACAGACTGCCATACAGGCCTAATATCACATTTCAAGATATCTTTGTACACAAATTGTTTAATATTTTATCAGGCTGACTTGAAAGATTATACGCAACATTTTGCTGCGTGGCAATACTGTGTTTGGATTCTGAAGGGCATTTATACAAAAGAGGTAGTCTAGACACTGTATTAATACCATTATGCATTTGAATCCCATCTACAGCTACCATCTAAGATATTAATTTCCCTCCACAAGGGGGCGAACATGTAACGTTTCCAAATTGGGATATTATTGTACATGTATCGTTTCCTAAATGGGATAGTATTGTCCATGTAACGTTTCCAAAATGGGACAGTATTGTCCATGTAACGTTTCCTAAATGGGATAATATTGTCCATGTAACGTTTCCAAAATGGGATGGTATTGTCCATGTAACGTTTCCAAAATGGGATAGTATTGTCCATGTTACGTTTCCAAAATGGGATAGTATTGTACATGTAACGTTTCCAAAATGGGATAGTATTTTACATGTAACGTTATGCCCCCTTGTGAGTTAATAGTATTGCATGCATATAAAGAGGAAGACCTCCATTGACGATTCAGTTCGTTGTAACATCTCGTCTGGACAGGTCACCGTCCTTAGTTAGTTAGTTAACGTTAGCTAGTTCATTATCACAAAAGTGAGAACCGCTCTAGATTGGAAACTTACGTTAATGAGTGTAAAGCCATGTTGGCTTTATGGAAACGATATACAATATATGGGAAAGAATATAGTTCAGGGAAATAATCCAAACCTAGTTGTGCCTAGTTAGGACATAACGTTAGCTAGCTAGATAACGGTACTGTACTGTAGCTCAAACAACGCCGACGGTCAAACCCGGCTTTCTAATATTTACGGTAATTAGCTATAGTAACGTTATGGAAGATATTCACAGAAAACCATCATTGACTTCATTATTCATTATTAGTATGTTATATTATTGTTATAAATGATTTCGATACATATTCAGAGACAAACATCAACATAACTTAACCTTTTTAACTTGTTGTCGCATCCAAACTTGTCACCATCGTTTTCAGTTGTAATTGCGAAGTTCCCGGAAGAAGTCCAGCAACAACGGAGGTTCCTCGATGAACCCACCTTCTAACAAGTTCTTTGAAGAACCTTTTGGGGCTGTTTTTCATTGACCAAGAACCCTACGGTTCTTAGGGGATCTGAGAACAACTCCAGTTGAACCCTTCATTTTTAGAGTTGTAGTCGGCTCTATTTACTCTCAGATTCAATACATGATGATTAGCATCAACGATCAAGTCAGCTGCTGCTGCTCCAATACAGTATGAGGTGAGACGGTGAACTGATGTTGAACTGGGCAGTCAGCTGCTGCTGCTCCAATACAGTATGAGGTGAGATGGTGAACTGATGTTGAACCGGGCAGTCAGCTGCTGCTGCTCCAATACAGTATGAGGTGAGACGGTGAACTGATGTTGAACAGGGCAGTCAGCTGCTTCTGCTCCAATACAGTATGAGGTGAGACGGTGAACTGATGTTGAACCGGGCAGTCAGCTGCTGCTGCTCCAATACAGTATGAGGTGAGATGGTGAACTGACGTTGAACTGGGCAGTCAGCTGCTGCTGCTCCAATACAGTATGAGGTGAGACGGTGAACTGACGTTGAACCGGGCAGTCAGTCATTCATTTTGTACTCAGTCTGGTCCATCATTGTTGGTATTGAAAAAGCCTACTGCACATTGTGGTGGAAATTCTAACCAATCAGGAGAGACTTTGTCATTTCTTCAAACAATCAACCTTTATTTGATAAGAATTGCAATAATGTAGCTGGTCAGCCCTACACTCTGAGGTGGAAGGCCGAGAGCTCGATGACACAAGGAGTTCAGAAGCCTTATATAGTCAAACTATCTTGTGCATATAGAAAACACGTGATCTTGGTGTGTGTCCGTGTGTGGAGAACGAGACAGACTAACTGTGAATTGGTCGTCTCGTTCTGTAGCAACAGCTAGTTATTCTAGTTTTCCAGTGAGGTGTCAAAACAACAGGAAGTCACTCTAGACACTGTTCCTCTGAAGTAGATCACTGGTTCCCTGAATTGGTCCGAGCACCTTTGGCCTGTCTGTCGAGAGGGTGTGTGGTTACAGACCCCCACAAACATACACATAAACTTCTCAACCTTAAAGAGATCCTTCAACACATTAGAAGTCGTATAAAGTTAAAGAGGTTAACATAGATTTTTCCCTCACAACACAGAGATAAATCAAACCCAGCCTGAACTGTGATGTAGTAGGGAGTTGTAGTTTCTCTAGAGATAAATCAGACCCAGCCTGAACTGTATGATGTAGTAGGGAGTTGTAGTTTCTCTGGAGATAAATCAGACCCAGCCTGAACTGTGTGATGTAGTAGGGAGTTGGAGTTTCCAACAGGCCAATATTCTACATAGTTTAGCTCATAAAACTTAATTAACTACAATGACCATAATCCATTGCGTGCCTACTTGTCTTGTCTAGCATTTCACTACAATAACATCTGCCTGTGACCTATAACATTTGATTTATGAAGGTAATGTGTGTAAAATGTACTTTTCCCCACATCTCTTTATATTGCTTATGCATATTCGGTGGCCTGACTGCGTCAAAGGCCCATCCTGGTAGATCTGAACCTAATGCAGCTTGGAGTGATCGGATGACAGAAGTCACATTTCGGTGCCAGGTGTAACTGAGGCCATAGATGCTCCATATCCATTACTTTGAGTGTTTTATATAATATGACTAAATGTGTTTCTTTCTGTGTTGCAGGGGCAGTCATGAAATGGAACGGCAAGGCCACAGAACATGACATAAGCAGAGCTGTGGGAGACCACCTCAAGCCCCTGGTAGAGCCGGGGGTGGTGTTTACCACTCCACCAGCAGAGTTGTGGGAGACCACCTCAAGCCCCTGGTAGAGCCGGGGGTGGTGTTTACCACTCCACCACACCTTCAGCAGGCTGGAAAAGTGATACTGTTTTTCATACTAAGATGGACCAAGAGTCTGTTGATTGGTCAGTCATTGGATTCATTTGTTGAAATCAAATCAAGCTTTATTTATACAGCATATTTCAGACATGAATGCAACACAATGGCTTCTCAGGAAAAAACTATGAAAATAAACAGGAATATTTAGTACACAAACATAAGAGGATAAAAAACAATAATACCAACTTAAAGACTAATGAGCATCCTAAGGAAATGCCATTGATTAAAATATTAAAATATCCAATCCAAAAATATAAGTTTGTTTTTTAGGATGGGCTCTGAAAGTCACTATGGGGGTGTCCAATGAAAGTTGACTAGTAACAACAACTGGGACCTCAAAGACACCCACCATGAGACCCACTAAATCTGCCCAAGAAGAGGCAAACAAAAGAAAAACCCACACCAAACTTAAAGACAGGAAGCAAACCAAAAAGGTGGAGCAACTAAAGGTGTTGACTCTCCACATCTATCAAGACAACTGGAGCACTGGGCCAGACACTCTTAAATAGAACCTGGACCAGCTCAGGTGAAACACCTTCCCACTAACGAGATGGACAAGCCAGCACAGGTGTAACACATACTGACTAACGAGGTGACACCAATCAGTGCATCCTACGTGCTAACGAGCTAGACGTGCTGAAATCCAACCTCAAAACATAAATGGAAAAACCAAAGACTGTAACACCTTCCCCCTTAAGACAACAAATATATCCTATATTTTTGTTGGACAACAGAAAACAATTTCCATTTCACATGATCAACTACAATGCTTCATGAGCCCAAACAAAACTAATCTCCAATACGGAAAAACGTGCAGTAAAAATAAACTGTGATCCATGGCAATGCACTGGCTAAACGCAAAACATTTTGACTGCCCCCCTTGAGACAATCAGCAACCAGGTTGTTCTCACCACAGACATGTCTGATTTCAAGAGGAAACTCCTGCAATATCCGTAGTAACTTTCCACCTCACTGCAGAGCTTCTCTCTCTTTTCAGGATTCACTAGATAGGCATGTTGTTGGATCGGGGCCCTATCCCCAATGTCATGCTCTAGTACATTTGGGTTGGCACATCTGAGAATGAACCCTGATATTCTAAAAGAAGGGCAACAATGTCAATATATTTATACCCAAAAATTGTCAGTTGATTGTATACATAATTATGATTACTAAAAGTTACATGAATTGGAAATATCAAATATCAAAACCAAATGTTTGTTCATATGTATTGTTTGTATAATATAGAACATAAAGTAATATGTATAAAAAATCACTGATATCGATTAGGGGGGAAATCAGGTTGTACGTGCTGTTGAAACTAACACTACTAAAAAAAACAAATGGAAATGGAGATATATTTCACCTCACTGGTTAGAGGACAACCTGCAGAAGACAGTCAGCTACATTATGGAATGATGCATTTCAATGTAGGGGTCGCTAAACAAAGGAACACAACACTTATTTGTCATCACTCATCGATATCACGTTGAAATCAATTGTGCGAGAGGGGAGATGAGGTTGCACGTCCTGTTAAAACTAACAGCTCAAAAACCATATGGAATCTGGGAATAATGTGTACATCCCTGGTTAGAGGACAATTTGTAGAAAACAGATCGCTACATTTAGAAGTGTTGCATTTTGATTCAAGTGGGTCACCAACATGGTAAGTGTAACACAGCTCTTTTTGTGTTAGTCACTTCTTGTTAAATCACATAAATAGTATTCTTTCAATTCAGGGCCTGGATTTTTCCCAAGGCTAAAATCCATATCACGCTGAAATCAATTGAATTAGGGTTCTACATTGTGAAACTCCTTAAAATACTCATACTACAATGTTAAAACATTCTACATTGTGACATTAATTCATTGATATCACAAAATAACTCCTTCATGTATGCATTTTCTGATGTTTGATCAGAGATCTTTTATCAGAGTATCTCTTGTCACACTGATCACAGCTATAAGGTTTCTCTCCTGTGTGTATTCTCTGGTGTAATGTCAGCTGGCCAGATGTAGTAAAACTCTTCCCGCATTGACCACAGCTATACGGTTTCTCTCCTGTGTGTATTCTCTGGTGTAGAGTCAGAGTTCTAGATGCACCAAAACTCTTCCCACATTGACCACAGCTATAAGGTTTCTCTCCTGTGTGTGTTCTCTTGTGTGATGTCAGCTGGCCAGATGTTGTAAAACTCTTCCCACATTGATCACAGCTATAAGGTTTCTCTCCTGTGTGTGTTCTCTGGTGTAATGTCAGCTGGTTAGATCTACCAAAACTCTTCCCACATTGACCACAGCTATAAGGTTTCTCTCCTGTGTGTGTTCTCTTGTGTAATGTCAGCTGGCCAGATGTTGTAAAACTCTTCCCACATTGATCACAGCTATAAGGTTTCTCTCCTGTGTGTGTTCTCTGGTGTAATGTCAGCTGGATAGATGTTGTAAAACTCTTCACACATTGACCACAGTTATAAGGTTTCTCTCCTGTGTGTGTTCTCTGGTGTACAGTCAGATTGCTAGATGTAGTAAAACTCTTCCCACATTGATCACAGCTATAAGGTTTCTCTCCTGTGTGTGTTCTTTTGTGTGATGTCAGCTGGCCAGATGTTGTAAAACTCTTCCCACATTGATCACAGCTATAAGGTTTATCTCCTGTGTGTGTTCTCTGGTGTAATGTCAGCTGGATAGATGTTGTAAAACTCTTCACACATTGACCACAGTTATAAGGTTTCTCTCCTGTGTGTGTTCTCTGGTGTACAATCAGATTGCTAAATGTCGTAAAACTCTTCCCACATTGATCACAGCTATAACGTTTCTCTCCTGTGTGTGTTCTCTGGTGTTGAGTCAGCTGGCCAGATGTAGTACATCTCTTCCCACATTGACCACATCTATAAGATTTCTCTCCTGTGTGTATTCTCTGATGAATTTTAATGTCTGATGAGGAGGTGAATCTCTTCCCACAGTCAGAGCAGCAGTGAGTTCTCCTCCCTGTGGATCTCTGCAGGTGATTATTGAGGTGTCCTGATCTGGAGAGACTCTTCTCTGCCTCTTCAGCATCATGAGGTTGTTTAGGCTCCCCAGAGGATCCACGATAGTCCCTTATCTCTCCTGTGTGAACAACAAAGTCAGACAGATGATTGAAGGCCCACAACAGCGGTAATCCACTGTAAAAGGTGATGCCAACGGAGTAGCCATGATGTTGTACAACAATTGATGTCTGTAATGAATGTTAAAATTATTTAACAATCGTCTTAAAATGAGCAAGAATAGTCATAGTTTGTCTTGCTTTCACATTAGTAGTAACATCAATGATTGTAGGCTAGAAATAAGTTATTCATGTTGTTGAAACTCTAAGCAGTGTGCCAGATGACTTTTGGTCTACAATATAGGCCCCTTTCTGTGTTGCTAAAATTGCGGCACGAGGGCGATGCAACACAACTTGATTGTAGAAACTCCTCCCTGCTGATGAGGAAACCGATAGTTATGGATGTAGTATATCTTACTTACTTACTTTATTGTCCCCATGGGGAAATTTTGTTGCAGTGTCATGTACACATTTAAAGTGGCGTTAAATACAAAACAAGATTGACAATACAACTTTCAATAACAGTCACGCACCAATAAATAAAATAACATTTAAAATTTAAATTTTAAATGTTAAGAAAAGACTAGCCTGCTGGCCTTACGGGGTCAATGGGAACATTTGCCCGAGCTATTTAAGAGGGATATCACACCTGGCACAAATGATTGTCTCGTTCTATTTTTCCTGCTGAGGGGTGCCCTATACCTGCGCCCAGAGGGGAGTAATTCAAAGTCCAGGTACAGGGGGTGACTTGGGTCTAAAATGATTTTGTGAGCCTTACGGAGGGCCCTGACCTTAAAAATCTCATCCAGGCCTGTCTGTTTGACTCCAAGTACCTTGCTTGCTGTGGTAATAATCCTTCTCAGCATGTTTCTCTGACTGACAGTGGCATTGCCAAACCAACAAACAATACAAAAAGTTAAAATACTCTCAATAAAGGATTTGTAAAACAGAGTCAATATAGTACAGTCTATATTAAAAGAACCCAACTTCTTTAGAAAGTACAGTCTCTGTTGGCTCTTTTTGTAGATCTGGTCTGTACATTTACTCCACTGAAGCTTACTGTCCAAAAAGACACCCAGATATTTATATTCCTCTACAATTTCTATATTCTGGCCTCTGATAGATGTTGCAGAGGTAGGTGTTGTACGCTTCCTGAAGTCTATGCACATCTCTTTGGTCTTGTTAGTATTGAGGACCAAGTGTGATTCCTCACACCACTCTACAAAGTCATCTAGGACCAGGCCATGATGATCCTCGTCATCATGCAGCAGGCTGATCAAGGCAGTGTCATCAGCGAACTTAATGAGGTGTCTGTCAGTATGGGAACTAGTACAACTATTAGTGTACAAGATGTACAGAAGTGGGGACAAAACACATCCCTGAGGAGAGCCTGTATTGGTATTGCGTAAATCCGACACATGGGGACCTATTTTGACTCGCTGTGAGCGTTGGCTCAGGAAGTCCAGCAGCCACAAAACCAGCCCCCCATCTAAGGAAAAGTCCCGAATGAGTCTCTGTGCCAGAATGTAGGGCTGGATTGTGTTGAAGGCAGAAGAAAAGTCAACAAACAGAACCCTGACATGGGATTTGGTACCTTCTAGATGTCTATAGACCATGTTAAGGAGGGTAAGAATGGCATCATCAACTCCTCTGCTGGTCTGATAGGCAAACTGAAATGGGTCGAGGAGCTTCTGGGTGACACTGAGAATATGACTTTTCACAATTTTCTCAAGGCATTTCATAACTAAGGATGTCAAAGCGACAGGGCGATAGTCATTCAGCACAGAGGGATTCGATACTTTAGGAATTGGTATAATTATTGATTTTTTCCACAATACTGGAACGTGTTGCTGGTTGAGTGAGGATTGGAAAATGTCTGTAAAAACACCAGCCAGTTGTTCAGCACAGTGCTTTAACACATGCCCACTTATTTTGTCTGGGCCTGGGCTTTTGTATGTGTTACATCCCCTGAACAACTTCAGAACATCAGACTGTTGAACAACAACTCTCTCAAACATTTGTAATGATGCTTCCATTTGTTTTACCTCCGACACGAAGTTGTCTGATTCAAATCTTGAGAAGAAAACATTCAGTTCATTAGCCATGTTCTGGCCCTCATATCCCCCAAGGTCAGCACTGGTTTTTCCCCTGCCTATATGGGGGGCGCTAGCCATGGATTTAATCCCTTGCCAGGCCACCCTTGCGTTTCCTGAGGAGAGGGTCCTCTCCACCCTTTGCTTGTATGCCTCCTTGTCCACCGGTATCTGTCTTTTGATCTCACGTTGTACATCTCTTAAAGCCTGTCTATCACCCCCAGCATAAACTGCCTTCTTCCTATCAAGTAGTGATTTTAGATGTTTTGATACCCAAGGCTTGTTGTTAGGGAAGATTTTACAGGTCTTAGTAGGCACAACTGACTCAACACAGAAGTTTACATAGTCTGAAATAACCTCTGTGAGTTCATCCAGATCAGAGCTGCTGTCCTCAAATACCTCCCACATTGTACAGTCAAAACACCTCTGGAGACAAGTGATACTGTTGTCATTCCAGATCTGGACAGTTTTAACTGTGGGTTTCTCCCTCTCCAGGAGGCGACAGTAAGTTCGCCTGAGGTAGACCACATTGTGGTCTGATGTCCCCAGAGGAGGTCTGGTGGTGGCAGAGAACGCCTTTGGTATTGTCCCATAGCACAAATCAAGAGTCCTATTTTTCCTAGTGTGACATTTCACATACTGATGGTATGTGCGCAAAACTTTGCGCAAGGTACAGTTGTTAAAATCCCGTAATGAGGAAACCACTAGTTATGGATGTAGTATATCTGGTAATGAGGAAACCACTAGTTATGGATGTAGTATATCTGCCTGGAGCAAAAATGGTGAGCAAAGATTTGAGTTTTTCACAATGTATTCTGAATGTGAATAGGGGAAAACTCATGGGAGTAACCTCCATTTCCAGGTTGCTTATGAGTGCATTTCACACTACTTTGGATTATAATTGTAACGCTCGTTTGAATGTCCTGCTTAATATAACGTTTGTGTCATCACAAATCAACCGCTTTGTACTTAAAAAAACACTTCAACCAGTAAAATGCTCTTTGGCTTTTCCATCAGCCTGACAATGAGGGTTTGTACACTGTTTGCCAAATTGGCCCATAACTTCACCTAACAACAAATATACCTGTAATGAACGAAGAAGCACTTTGGTTGTTATTGCATGACATACATAGTGTCCTCTAGGACCCATAACAACAACATAGACCTACTCTAGGACCCATAACATTACCTAACAACAACATAGACCTACTGTAGGACCCATAACTTCACCTAACAACATAGACCTACTGTAGGACCCATAACAATAACATAGACCTACTGTAGGACCCATAACTTCACCTAACAACATAGACCTACTGTAGGACCCATAACTAGAATATATGTGACTGTAACATATATAACATATATAATATATAAATACTGGTGTGAGCAAAAAAAGTAAATAAAAACATGGGGATGAGGTAAGCATTGGATGGGCTACTTACAGATGGGCTGTGTACAGCTGCAGCGATCGGTAAGCTGCTCAGATAGTTGATGCTTAAAGTTAGTGAGGGAGATATAAGTCTCCAACTTCAGCGATTTTTGCAATTCGTTCCAGTCATTGGCAGCAGAGAACTGGAAGGAAAGGCGGCCAAAGTAGGTGTTGGCTTTGGGGATGACCAATGAGATATACTTCCTGGAGCATACTTCTCTGCTGCCAATGACTGGAACGAACTACAAAAATCTCTGAAACTGGAAACATTTATCTCCCTCACTAACTTTAAGCACCAGCTGTCAGAGCAGCTCACAGATTACTGCACCTGTACATAGCCCATCTATAATTTAGCCCAAACGACTACCTCTTCCCCTACTGTATTTATTTTGCTCCTTTGCACCCCTTTATTTCTATTTCTACTTTGCACATTCTTCCACTGCAAATCAACCATTCCAGTGTTCTACTTGCTATATTGTATTTACCTTTTTTGCCTTCACCTCCCTTATCTCACCTCATTTGCTCACATTGGATATAGACTTATTTTTCTACTGTATTATTGACTGTATGTTTGTTACACTCCATGTGTAACTCTGTGGTTTTGTATGTGTCGAACTGCTTTGTTTTATCTTGGCCAGGTCGCAGTTGTAAATGAGAAGTTGTTCTCAACTTGCCTACCTGGTTAAATAAAGGTGAAATAAATAAATTAAATAGATCAGCAATGGTGGCTTGCAAACAGTGGATAGTAAGTAGCCCACCTTTGGAATAACTATGTATCCTGTATAACTGTAGTATCCTGTATAACTATGTATAGTTATAACTGTAGTATCCTGTATAACTGTAGTATCCTGTATAACTATGTATAGTTATAACTATGTATCCTGTATAGCTGTAGTATCCTGTATAACTGTAGTATCCTGTATAACCCTGTATAACTATGTATAGTTATAACTGTAGTATCCTGTATAACTATGTATAGTTATAACTGTAGTATCCTGTATAACTATGTTGGGGGACACATTTTATTATTTATTTAGTTTGGAGGGTTGGGGGTCTGACATCCAGGCGACACATTTAATTATTTATTTACAGTTTGGAGGGTTGGGGGTCTGACATCCAGGCTACACATTTTATTATTTATTTACAGTTTGGAGGGTTGGGGGTCTGACATCCAGGATACACATTTTATTATTTATTCCGTTTAGAGAGTTGGGGGTCTGACATCCAGGCGACACATTTTAGTTCTAATGGTGCCGTTCTGTTATTCTTTTCAGCTTCTTTTTCCAAGCATCTTACATTACTCTGAGACTAGTTATCCTGGGTTCTTACATTACTCTGAGACTAGTTATCCTGGGATCTTACATTATTCTGAGACTAGTTATCCTGGGATCGTACATTACTCTGAGACGAGTTATCCTGGGATCTTACATTACTCTGAGACTAGTTATCCTGGGGAATAGTTTAAATACATTTGCAAAAAACCTAAACCTGTTTTTGCTTTGGCATTATGGGGTATTGTGATGTCATTATGGGGTATTGTGATGTCATTATGGGGTATTGTGATGTCATTATGGGGTATTGTGATCCCTTTATTCTATAATGTATGCACCGATATTACATTTTTGGCCAATACCGATATCCAATATTTTCCTTGCCCCAAAAAACGATACCGATAACCGGTATTTAAAATTTTAGAGGCCTTTTAAGCATTCTAGTACAGCATTCTAAAAATTAACACACACACGGACGCAGCGGTCTAAGCCACTGCATCTCAGTGCAAGAGGTGTCACTACAGTCCCTGGTTCGAATCCAGGCTGTATCACATCCGGCCGTGATTGGGAGTCCCACAGTAGTTGTCTGTTATTGGTGTAGAGAGGACAACAAAGGAGAGGGATCCCACATGTGGATAGGAAGATACAAATTATCATTATTACTGGAAAATATTCATTTAAAATCCAGGAATTTTACAACTTTAGCTCTCTAGGTCAAGCCAGTAGGTTACAGTATGTTGTATCTCTCTAGGTCATGCCAGTAGGCTACAGTAGGTTGTATCTCTCTAGGTCATGCCAGTAGACTACAGTAGGTTGTATCTCTCTAGGTCATGCCAGTAGGTTACAGTATGTTGTATCTCTCTAGGTCATGCCAGTAGGCTCCAGTAGGTTGTATCTCTCTAGGTCATGCCAGTAGGTTACAGTATGTTGTATCTCTCTAGGTCAACCCGCAGTGCCGCTTTGTGGACAACGACTCCCCTTGTGAGGGCTGAGAGACATCTTGTCAGTATATCCATAATCTTTGGTGAAGCCAACCCAACTCTCGCATTGCATTATTGGGGGGCACGGTGTGTAGTAAAAACATCACTACATGAAAATCACTACATGCCGTGCCCCCCAGTCTGCGGTCAGCAGATAGACCCTTCTCAAATATATATGTTAAGTCACTTTTTGGAAACGGAACGGAGAAAACAAGGGGTAGCTTGTTCTCTACGTCGTCTGATTCTAGACATATCAGTCATCATCCTGGGCCCTCCGTTGAAGAGGTATTGACGAGCCAACTCTGAATATCCAAAGTTAAAAACACATGGCGGTACTTACTGGTGTTAAAAAGATCTATCTCCACCTCTTCATCTTTCAATGTGACAGTAATCTCCCCTTCCTTCTTCACTCCAAAAACGGCGTTCTCTTCTTTTACTGTAACATCTTCCTCCTCTTTCACTCTGAACGCATCTTCCTCTTCTTTCACTGAAACGTCTATCTCTTCTTCTTTCACTGTAACAACCTCACCCTCTACTTCTTGTTTTACTGTGACATCCTCTTCTACCTTCTCCTCTTTCACGACAATGTTCAGCCCCAGAGCTTCTTTCTCTGTCCAGCAGACCGCCTCTTCTTTAACAAGAGGGGAGTAGTTTAGTGAGCTCATGTTCGGGGATGTTAGCTAGCTAGCTAGCTATCATTAGCGACTAGCCTAGTGCTAACTTAACCAGCCAGCTACTATGGCTGACTAATACAAAATAACGTAATATTATATTAAATAGGTTAAAAAGTATATACGACAGAAGTGTGTCTAAAACACAGTAGGTAATACACACCGAAAGCGTATAAATAGCTTGAATCTTTCGGCTATGTTGGATAGCAAGCTACCGAGGTGGTTGACGAGCTGTTTATGAAGAACCGTCCACTAGATTATACGTCACGCTGGCAGCGTCGCCTGAAAGACGCACATCGCCGTCTGCTGACTGGAGGGGAAACGCAGTTGAGGATCATATTTTATTTTCAGACAAAGATTATTGTTGATGGATTTAATTAAATAATACCATTATACTGAGACATACAAAGACATGAAATGTGTTGATTGATTAGTGCGAATAAAAAATGTTTACTACAGCACATTTAAGGCAGTTTCATTAAGTCAAACTAAATCTAAATAATTAGCAAGCTACTGTAGGTCTATACTGCTCCTACATGGTGTAACAATACATCATGTAGATGTATATAATGAACAGACTAGGTCTATACTGCTCCTACATGGTGTAACAATACATCATGTAGATGTATATAATGAACAGACTAGGTCTATACTGCTGCTACATGGTGTAACAATACATCATGTAGATGTATATAATGAACAGACTAGGTCTATACTGCTCCTACATGGTGTAACAATACATCATGTAGATGTATATAATGAACAGACTAGGTCTATACTGCTCCTACATGGTGTAACAATACATCATGTAGATGTATATAATGAACAGACTAGGTCTATACTGCTCCTACATGGTGTAACAATACATCATGTAGATGTATATAATGAACAGACTAGGTCTATACTGCTGCTACATGGTGTAACAATACATCATGTAGATGTATATAATGAACAGACTAGGTCTATACTGCTGCTACATGGTGTAACAATACATCATGTAGATGTATATAATGAACAGACTAGGTCTATACTGCTCCTACATGGTGTAACAATACATCATGTAGATGTACAGGTGAAGTCGTAAGTTTACATACACTTAGGTTGGAGTCTTTAAAACTCGTTTTTCAACCACTCCACAAATTTCTTGTTAACAAACTAGAGTTTTGGCAAGTTGGTTAGGACATCTACTTTGTGCATGACACAAGTCATTTTTCCAACAATTGTTTACAGATTATTTAACTTATAATTCACCGTATCACAATTCCAGTGGGTCAGAAGTTTACACTAAGTTGACTGTGCCTTTAAACAGCTTGGAAAATTCCAGAAAATTATGTCATGGCTTTAGATGCTTCTGATAGGCTAATTGACATCATTTGAATCAATTGGAGGTGTACCTGTGGATGTATTTCAAGGCCTGCCTTCAAACTCAGTGCCTCTTTGCTTGACATCATGGAAAAATCAAAAGAAAAAATTGTAGACCTCCACATATTATTTCCTAACCATTCACAATGCTGGCTGAGGTACGAGTAAAACATAACATATTATTTCCTAATTGTAAAATTATCTCCACTCCTTTATCAACTAGTTTAACCAGAATAACATGAGTTGTGTCCTTCAGACTGTTAGACTGTTAGTCCATAATCAACTAGTCTCCCACTGTTTAACCAGAATAACATGAGTTGTGTCCTTCAGACTGTTAGTCCATAATCAACTAGTCTCTCACTGTTTAACCAGAATAACATGAGTTGTGTCCTTCAGACTGTTAGTCCATAATCAACTAGTCTCTCACTGTTTAACCAGAATAACATGAGTTGTGTCCTTCAGACTGTTAGACTGTTAGTCCATAATCAACTAGTCTCTCACTGTTTAACCAGAATAACATGAGTTGTGTCCTTCAGACTGTTAGACTGTTAGTCCATAATCAACTAGTCTCTCACTGTTTAACCAGAATAACATGAGTTGTGTCCTTCAGACTGTTAGTCCATAATCAACTAGTCTCTCACTGTTTAACCAGAATAACATGAGTTGTGTCCTTCAGACTGTTAGACTGTTAGTCCGTAATCAACTAGTCTCTCACTGTTTAACCAGAATAACATGAGTTGTGTCCTTCAGACTGTTAGACTGTTAGTCCATAATCAACTAGTCTCTGACTGTTTAACCAGAATAACATGAGTTGTGTCCTTCAGACTGTTAGTCTGTTAGTCCATAATCAACTAGTCTCTCTCTGTTTAACCAGAATAACATGAGTTGTGTCCTTCAGACTGTTAGTCCATAATCAACTAGTCTCTCACTGTTTAACCAGAATAACATGAGTTGTGTCCTTCAGACTGTTAGACTGTTAGTCCATAATCAACTAGTCTCTCACTGTTTAACCAGAATAACATGAGTTGTGTCCTTCAGACTGTTAGACTGTTAGTCCATAATCAACTAGTCTCTCTCTGTTTAACCAGAATAACATGAATTGTGTCCTTCAGACTGTTAGACTGTTAGTCCATAATCAACTAGTCTCTCTCTGTTTAACCAGAATAACATGAGTTGTGTCCTTCAGACTGTCAGACTGTTAGTCCATAATCAACTAGTCTCTCACTGTTTAACCAGAATAACATGAGTTGTGTCCTTCAGACTGTTAGTCCATAATCAACTAGTCTCTCACTGTTTAACCAGAATAACATGAGTTGTGTCCTTCAAACTGTTAGACTGTTAGTCCATAATCAACTAGTCTCTCACTGTTTAACCAGAATAACATGAGTTGTGTCCTTCAGACTGTTAGACTGTTAGTCCATAATCAACTAGTCTCTCACTGTTTAACCAGAATAACATGAGTTGTGTCCTTCAGACTGTTAGTCCATAATCAACTAGTCTCTCACTGTTTAACCAGAATAACATGAGTTGTGTCCTTCAGACTGTTAGTCCATAATCAACTAGTCTCCCACTGTTTAACCAGAATAACATGAGTTGTGTCCTTCAGACTGTTAGACTGTTAGTCCATAATCAACTAGTCTCTCACTGTTTAACCAGAATAACATGAATTGTGTCCTTCAGACTGTTAGTCCATAATCAACTAGTCTCTCACTGTTTAACCAGAATAACATGAATTGTGTCCTTCAGACTGTTAGTCCATAATCAACTAGTCTCTCACTGTTTAACCAGAATAACATGAATTGTGTCCTTCAGACTGTTAGTCCATAATCAACTAGTCTCTCACTGTTTAACCAGAATAACATGAATTGTGTCCTTCAGACTGTTAGACTGTTAGTCCATAATCAACTAGTCTCTCTCTGTTTAACCAGAATAACATGAATTGTGTCCTTCAAACTGTTAGTCCATAATCAACTAGTCTCTCACTGTTTAACCAGAATAACATGAGTTGTGTCCTTCAGACTGTTAGACTGTTAGTCCATAATCAACTAGTCTCTCACTGTTTAACCAGAATAACATGAGTTGTGTCCTTCAGACTGTTAGTCCATAATCAACTAGTCTCTGACTGTTTAACCAGAATAACATGAGTTGTGTCCTTCAAACTGTTAGTCCATAATCAACTAGTCTCTCACTGTTTAACCAGAATAACATGAGTTGTGTCCTTCAGACTGTTAGTCCATAATCAACTAGTCTCTCACTGTTTAACCAGAATAACATGAGTTGTGTCCTTCAGACTGTTAGACTGTTAGTCCATAATCAACTAGTCTCTCACTGTTTAACCAGAATAACATGAGTTGTGCCCTTCAGACTGTTAGACTGTTAGTCCATAATCAACTAGTCTCTCACTGTTTAACCAGAATAACATGAATTGTGTCCTTCAGACTGTTAGTCCATAATCAACTAGTCTCTCACTGTTTAACCAGAATAACATGAGTTGTGTCCTTCAAACTGATAGTCCATAAGCATATTCAGCTACTTACAGTGGCAAGAAAAAGTATGTGAACCCTTTGGAAATACCTTTCTGCATAAATTGGTTGAAAAATGTGATCTGATCTTCATCTTGGTCACAACAATAGACAAACACAGTCTGATTAAAGTAATAACACAAACAATTAGACGTTTTCATGTCTTTATTGAACACACCGTGTAAACATTCACAGTGCAGGGTGGAAAAAGTATGTGAATCCTTGGATTTAATAACTGGTTGACCCTCCTTTGGCAGCAATAACCTCAACCAAACGTTTTCTGTAGTTGCGGATCAGTCCTGTACAACGGCCAGGAGGAATTTTGGACCATTCCTCTTTACAAAACTGTTTCAGTTCAGCAATATTCTTGGGATGTCTGATGTGAACTGCTCTCGAGGTCATGCCACAGCATCTCAATCGGGTTGAGGTCAGGACTCTGACTGGGCCACTCCAGAAGGCATATTTTCTTCTGTTGAAGCCATTCTGTTGTTAATTTACTCTGTGTTATGAGTCGTTGTCGTGTTGCATCACCCAACTTGAGCTTCAACTGGTGGACAGACAGCCTTACATTCTCCTGCAAAATGTCTTGATAAACTTGGGAATTCATTTTTCTGTTGATGATAGCAAGCTGTCCAGGCCCTGAGGCAGCAAACCAGCCCCAACCCATGATGCTCCCTACACCATAATTTACAGTTGGGATGAGGTTTTGATGTTGGTGTGCTGGGCCTTAGTTCATAACCCATCATTTATACCTGTTAATTCATAACCCATAATTTATACCTGTTAATTCATAACCCATCATCACACCACCAGCCACTCTTAAATAGAACCTGGAGCACTGGGCCAGACACTCTTAAATAGCACCTGGAGCACTGGGCCAGACACTCTTAAATAGAACCTGGAACACTGGGCCAGACACTCTTAAATAGAACCTGGCCAGCCACTCTTAAATAGAACCTGGAGCACTGGGCCAGCCACTCTTAAATAGAACCTGGAGCACTGGGCCAGACACTCTTAAATAGAACCTGGAACACTGGGCCAGACACTCTTAAATAGAACCTGGAGCACTGGGCCAGACACTCTTAAATAGCACCTGGAGCACTGGGCCAGCCACTCTTAAATAGCACCTGGAGCACTGGGCCAGACACTCTTAAATAGCAACTGGAGCACTGGGCCAGACACTCTTAAATAGCAACTGGAACACTGGGCCAGACACTCTTAAATAGCACCTGGGCCAGCTCAGGTGAAACACCTTCCAATTAACGAGATGGACAAGCCAGGACAGGTGTAACACATACTGACTAAGGAGGAGACAATCAATGCACCCTACATGCTAACGAGCTATACGTGCTAAAGTCCAACCTCAAAACATAAATGGAAAAACCAAAGCTCGTAACACTTTCCCCCTTAAGACAACAAATGAACTCAGCAAAAAAAGAAACGTCCTCTCACTGTCAACTGCGTTTATTTTCAGCAAACTTAACATGTGTTAATATACGATAAACGCGAATCCGACCATCACCCCTGGTGAGACAAAACCATGACCCGTCAGTGAAGAGCACTTTTTGCCAGTCCTGTCTGGTCCAGCAACCGTGGGTTTGTGCCCATAGGTGACGTTGTTACCGGTGATGTCCGGTGAGGACCTGCCTTACAACAGGCCTACAAGCCCTCAGTCCAGCCTCTCTCAGCCTATTGCGGACAGTCTGGACTGCCACCGAGAGGACGATCAGCTGTCCGCCCTGTAGCTCCCTGTCTCACAGTACGGACATTGCAATTTATTGCCCTGGCCCCATCTGCAGTCCTCATGCCCCCTTGCAGCATGCCTAAGGCACGTTCATACAGATGAGCAGGGACCCACCCTGTGCATCTTTCTTTTGGTGTTTTTCAGACTCAGTAGAAAGGCCGCTTTGGTGTCCTAAGTTTTCATATCTGTGACCTTAATTGCCTACCGTCTGTAAGCTGTTAGCGTCTTAAGGACCGTTCCACAGGTGCATGTTCATTAATTGTTTATGGTTCATTGAACAAGCATGGGAAACAGTGTTAAAACCCTTTACAACGAACATCTCAAATCAATGGAACAAACATTTAGGGTTCCACATTGTGACATCATTAAAATACTCCTACAACAATGTTAAAAACATAGTGACATTACATTGATATCATGAAACAACTCCTTCAACTATGTATTTTCTGATGTTTAATCAGATATCTTTTATCTGAGAATCTCTTGTCACATTGATTACAACTATGAGGCTTCTCTCCTGTGTGTGTTCTCTGGTGTGATACCAGGCTGTTAAGCCAATTAAAACTCTTCCCACATTGACTACAGCTATAAGGTTTCTCTCCTGTGTGTGTTCTCAGATGCACAATCAAGCTGTTTAATTGAGTAAAACTCTTCCCACATTGATCACAGCTATAAGGTTTCTCTCCTGTGTGTGTTTTCTGGTGTGTCATCAGACAGCCAGCTGTAGCAAAACTCTTCCTACATTCAGTACAGCTATATGGTTTCTCTCCTGTGTGTGATCTCTGGTGTACCATCAGGCTGCTTGACTGAATAAAACTCTTCCCACATTGATCACAGCCATAAGATTTGTCTCCTGTGTGAATTCTATGATGTATTTTAAGGTCTATTGTAGAGTTGAATCTTTTCCCACAGTCAGAGCACCAGTGAGATTTCCCTCCAGTGTGAATTCTCAGATGTACTTTTAGTGAATTTGATCTTGAGAAATGTTTCCCACAGTCAGAGCAGCAGTAAGGTTTCTCTCCTGTGGGTCTCTGCTGTTGTTTATTGAGGTGTTCTGATCTGGAGAGACTCTTCTCAGCCTCGTCAGCTTCACAATGTTGTTGAGGCTCCCCAGAGGATCCACGATAGTCCCGTCTCTCTCCTGTGTGATCGACAAAGTCAGACAGATGGTTAAAGTCCCACAACAGCAGAAATCCACTGTTAATTTATTATTTTTTCACCTTTATTTAACCAGGCAAGTTGAGAACAAGTTCTCATTTACAACTGTGACGTGGCCAAGAATAAAGCAAAGCAGTTCAACACATACAACAACAACAACATGGAATAAACAAAACATACAGTCAACAATAAAGTTGTAGAAAATCTATATACAGTGTGTGCAAATGAGGTGAGATAAGGGAGGTAAGGCAATAAATAGGCCATGGTGGCGAAGTAATTACAATATACCAATTAGACACTGGAATGATAGATGTGCAGAAGATGAATGTGCAAGTAGAGATACTGGGGTACAAAGGAGCAAGAAATAAATAAATACAGTATGGGATGAAGTAGTTGGATGGGCTATTGGCAGATGGGCTATGTACAGGTGCAGTGATCTGTGAGCTGCTCAGACAGCTGATGCTTAAAGTTAGTGATGGAGATATGAATCTCCAGCTTCAGTGATTTTTGCAGATCATTCCAGTCATTGGCAGCAGAAAACTGGAAGGAAAGGCAGCCAAAGGAGGTGTTGGCTTTGGGGATGAACTGTGAGATATACCTGCTGGAGTGCATGCTACGGGTGGGTGCTGCTATGGTCACCAGTGAGTTGAGATAAGGCAGTGCTTTACCTAGCAGAGACTTGTAGATGACCTGGAGCCAGTGGGTTTGGCGACGAGTATGAAGTGAGGGCCAGCCAACGAGAGCGTACAGGTCAGTGTTGGGTAGTATATGGGGCTTTGATGACAAAACGGATGGCACTGTGATAGACTGCATCCAATTTGTTGAGTAGAGTGCTGGGGGCTATTCTGTAAATGACATCGCCGAAGTCGAGGATCGGTAGGATGGTCAGTTTTACAACGGTATGTTTGGCAGCATGAGTGAAGGATGCTTTGTTGCGAAATAGGAAGCCAATTCTAGATTTAACTTGGATTGGAGATGCTTAATGTGAGTCTGGAAGGAGAGTTTACAGTCTAACCACACACCTAGGTATTTGTAGTTGTCCACATATTCCAAGTCAGAACCATCCAGAGTAGTGATGGTGGACGGGCGGGTGCGGGCAGCGAACGGTTGAAGAGCATGCATTTAGTGTTACTAGCGTTTAAGAGCAGTTGGAGGCCTTGGAAGGAGAGTTGTATGGCATTGAAGCTCGTCTGGAGGTTAGTTAACACAGTGTCCAAAGAGGGGCCAGAAGTTCACAGAATGGTGTGGTCTGCGTAGAGGTGGATCAAGGAATCACCAGCAGCAAGAGCGACATCATTGATGTATACAGAGAAGAGAGTCGGCCCGAGAATTGAACCCTGTGGCACCCCTATAAAGACTGCCAGAGGTCCGGACAACAGGCCCTCCGATTTGACACACTGAACTATGTTAGAGAAGTAGTTGGTGAACCAGGCGAGGCAGTCATTTGAGAAACCAAGGCTGTTTAGTCTGCCAATAAGAATGTGGTGATTGACAGAGTCGAAAGCCTTGGCCAGGTTGATGAATACGGCTGCACAGTAATGTCTCTTATCGATGGCGGTTATGATATCGTTTAGGACCTTGAGCGTGGCTGAGGTGCACCCATGACCAGCTCTGAAACCAGATTGCATAGCGGAGAAGGTACGGTGGGATTCGAAATGGTCGGTAATCTGCTTGTTAACTTGGCTTTCGAAGACCTTAGAAAGGCAGGGTAGGCTAGATATAGGTCTGTAACAGTTTGGGTCTAGAGTGTCACACCCTTTGAAGAGGGGGATGACCGCGGCAGCTTTCCAATCTTTGGGAATCCCAGGTGATACGAAAGAGAGGTTGAACAGACTATATATATATATATGTATATATATGTATATATATCTAGATATACACCTTAATAAAAGGCACATGATAGCCAGCTTGGAGGTTTCCAAAAGGCATTCAGGCCAAAGAGTTCAATCTTGGTTTCATCAGACCAGAGAATCTTGTTTCTCATGGTCTGAGAGTCCTTTAGGTGCCTTTTTGGCAAACTCCAAGCAGGCTGTCAGGTGCCTTTTACTGAGGAGTGGCTTCCGTCTGGCCACTCTACCACAAATGCCTGATTGGTGGAGTGCTGCAGAGATGGTTGTCCTTCCGGAAGGTTCTCCCATCTCCACAGAGGAACTCTGGAGCTCTGTCAGAGTGACCATCGGGTTCTTGGTTAAGACAAACACGTCTTAATGCTACGCCATCTTGGATTACAAGATGAATCAGTTAAAAACCATTGGATTTAGCAAACTCTGAAATGATTTAGTATTTCTGTGCCCATGAAAACTGTTTTCCAGCGTAACATAAGGAGCCACTAAATGATACATAGTTCGAGTTCATTTCAGAATACAAAAAAACTGTCCGACAGCAATATCCAGTATTTAAGTTGAAGTTCATCATATGGCAAGCGTAACGTTATGACTATAACTACTGTTCCCTGGAGGAGGGAAACTAGGTACAACATACTATTAAATTCACGTCTCGCTGGAAGCTCCACCTTGAAACCCTCCTGTCAATAAGAGAAAGGACGCATACCTGATTACGCATATAGAAGTAGAACTAGTCTACCTGGTTACACATATAGAAGTAGGACTAGTCTACCTGGCCTGCACACAAATGTAGGCCTATAAATGTGCCCATTTTGAGGATGGTGGCCACTGTGTTCTTGGGGACTTTCAATGTTGCAGACATTTTTTGGTACCATTCCCCAGATCTGTGCCTCGACACAATCCTGTCTCGGAGCTCTAAGGACAATTTATTCAACCTCATTGCTTGGTGTTTGCTCTGACATGCATTGTCAACTGTGGGACATTATATAGACAGGTGTAATCATACACAATATGATTTCATGTGGCACAAACAAAAACACAAATTCTCAGTCAAAAATATAAGTCAGAATACAGCCTTTCTATTCTCTCATTTGATTTCAGGATCTCTGAATGTCCTTCCACACAGAAAGCAGTGGTAGGACTTTTACCGGGTGTGTCCTCTTATGCTCCTTCAGGCTCCCCGACCAGGTAAAACCCTTTCCAGACTGGGAGCATTGGAAAGGCTTTTCTCCTGTGTGTATCCTCTCATGAGCTTTAAGGTCCGCCATTTATGAAAATCTATTTTTACACTGGGAGCAGAAAATGGTTTTCTCATGTGTGTATTCTCTCATGCCTTTTCAGGTTAGTTAACATGGTAAAACTCTTTTCACAGTGGGAACAGTGGGAACGCTTTTCTCCTGTGTGTATTCTCTTGTGCCTTTTCAGGTTAGTGAACACGGCAAAACTCTTTCCACACTGGGAGCATTGGTAAGGCTTTTCTCCTGTGTGTTTCCTCTTATGAGCTTTTAGGTCCCCATCCGGATTAAAACTCATTTCACAGTGGGAACAGTGGGAACGCTTTTCTCCTGTGTGTATTCTCTTGTGCCTTTTCAGGTTAGTGAACACGGCAAAACTCTTTCCACACTGGGAGCATTGAAAAGGATTTCCTCCTGTGTGTGTCCTCTCATGCAGTTTTAGGTTCCCTAACCAGCAAAAACTATTTTCACAGTGGGAGCAGTGGTGTTGTCTCGCTGGTCTGGGCGTCTCTGGGTCTGGTTCCCCTGAAGGACTCTTCCCGCTGTCAGAGTGAGAGTCTGGTTTCTCTCCTTGCAAAGACACACAGAGTATGTCGTTAAACAGAGATCTAAATGAAACCTCCACATGATAAAACTGTCTTCCTATGAAGTTTAATCTAGACTAGATACCTCAATAAAAGAGCAGAACTGGTCATCACAGAGTGGCTGTAGTGCTTTGTAGGCTGGGTAAATCCATTTGAATTCAATAAATTTGACAGCATCCCTTTTGATTTAAAGAAATCTTTCCTTACATGTTTGACTATGGAAGAAGTGGTAATAAAGTGACTTCATGTAACTGAATGTAAAAACATTCATGAGATATACAGTACCAGTCAAACGAGTGGACACACCTAGTCATTCAAGGGTTATAAATATTTGTTTTACCATTTTCTACATTGTAGAATAATAGTGAAGTAATCAAAACTATGAACACATGGAATCATGTAGTAACCAAAAAAAGTGGTAAACAATTCAAAATATATTTTAGATTTTTCAAAGTAGCCACCCTTTACCTTGATGACAGCTTTGCACACTCTTGGCATTCTCTCAACCAGCTTCACCTGGAATGCTTTTCCAACAGTCTTGAAGGAGTTCCCACATATGCTGAGCACTTTTTAGCTGCTTTTCCTTCACTCTGTGGTCCAACTCATCCCAAACCATCTCAATTGGGTTGAGGTCAGGTGATTGTGAAGGCCAGGTTATCTGATGCAGCACTCCATCACTCTCCTTTTTGGTCATTGGGTCGTTGTCCGGTTGAAAAACAAATGATAGTCCCACTAAGCGCAAACCAGATGGGATGGCGTATCGCTTCAGAACGCTGTGGTAGCCAGACAGGTGCGCGCCTTTCCAAATCATGTCCAATCAATTTAATTTACCACAGGTGGACTCCAAACAAGTTGTAGAAACATCTCAACGATGATCATTGGAAACAGGATGCACCTGAGGTCAATTTCAAGTCTCACAGCAAAGGGTCTGAATACTTACGTAAATAAGGTATTTCTGTTTTTTATTTTTAATAAATGTAAAAAAAAATCTCCAAACCTATTTTCTCTTTGTCATTACGGGGTATTGTGTGTAGACTGATGAGGATTTTTAGTTATTTAATCCATTGTAGAGTAAGGCTGTAACGTAACAAAATGTGGAAAGATTTAAGTGACAAAAAAGGGTGTTAAAGACATGTAAAAATATAGATATAATTTTTTACATCTCTTAGATATCAGACACTTCAGAACAAACTTCCTTTAGATGTTCTGGGGGAAACAATGTTACTATGGTTACTGTTGTTCCATGTTGTGAATGTTATCCAATGTGTTACTATGGTTACTGTTGTTCACTGTTGTGAATGTTATCCAATGTGTTACTATGGTTACTGTTGTTCAGCATAAGTTTTCAGCATAAAGTACTCTGCAGCCACTTAGTGTGGTGTGGACACCAGGTGAGGCCACACACAGATTCCTGTTGAACACTGTGGCTTTAACTACCTTATTTTCTCAATAACAGTCTCTCTCCTTCACTTCATCCCTCTCTCCGCTTCTCCCTAAATCCTCGAGGTTATATCAGCTGTGTCGGTGAACCCCTCCTGCATCTGAACTGGCTACATAGAGGGCACAGCATGATCAGAGGTGAGAGGTCACTTGGTCAGGACAACAGGAAGTATTATTAAAGAGATGCTTTACATTGAAATACAGACAGAGATGCAGTAGTCCCAGAGTTAATGATCCCAGGTCAGTTTATATTATACAGGAAGTATTATTAAAGAGATGCTTTATATTGAAATACAGATAGATGCAGTAGTCCCAGAGTTAATGATCCCAGGTCAGTTTATATTATACAGGAAGTATTATTAAAGAGATGCTTTATATTGAAATACAGATAGATGCAGTAGTCCCAGAGTTAATGATCCAAGGTCAGTTTTGCATTTCACCTCCTGATTGATGACTAACAATGTTAGAATAAAAAATAAAAACACAAGGCTTAAACATGCTCTCTCTCTCTCCATCTATCTCTCGTCTGCAGATATGTTTTGATGTGAGAGGATGCCAACCCCCAGTCCCATCATCACCACCTCAGCTGCTTTTAAGATAACCTTTTTGCCGACTAGAGACACTATTATGTAATTGTGATGAACTGAGACAATATTTATGTAGCACTGTGTTTCATTAATCATGTGCTGCCTTCCCTGCTCCTATCTGCTTACCTCTTTCCCTTTCTGTCTTTTACACCTCTCTCTCCACCTCCTCTTTCTTCCTCTGTTTTTATAATGCACAACAGATGTGCATTGAAGGACAGATTGAACTTGTATTTATAACACTTGGATAATGAGCTTTTCAATAAAGCGTTTCACATTCTCTACTGGTTGAAATGAAGTGTAATGTGATGAAATACTCCACCTATCCTGTGTTTATCAGATCAATGCAGATGAAGGGCATTAGATGTTGAGATGAACCGGTGTTGGAGTATTTACATGATGCATAGGAAGTGTAGTGTACTGTTTTTTAACATTATGTTTCTGTATATATATGAATTAACTAGTTAAATCCTGTTTCTAGTCTATTAGTTACAATGTGTAACCATTGATGTCCCAGGACCAAGATTGGTAAACACTGTTGAAGTGTATAATTGTAATACATACATGCAGACACAGCGTCATTCAAAGACTGGAATTTGATACTCCTGGTATTGGATATGACTGAAAAATAATCTCAAAGACATTCATACCTAAACTGCACCTTTATTTGCCAAGGTACAGTACATGATCAGTGAATATATTAAATGTACAGGCTACAATGTGGGGATCTCATGCATGGTAATAACTACATGTATATACGACTTGCATCCTTGGCACAACATGATATTATATTCTACTCAATCCATAGGCTTCATTAATGTCATTCAGGCTGTTTTGAAGTTGATACAACTGGCTATGATAGCTGAGGTTCATAGCTAGGTTCTGAACTAATATGTATACCAAACGTTTGGGTCCATACACAGATCGGCTAGATAGCTAGCTACACATCCATGGGCATACAGGGATTTTAATCATCCACTGCACAATAAGCAAGAACACAGCTAGCTACGTGATTTCATCTATCTGCATGGCAAATATCAGCAAGGAAAGCTTACAAAATTGTACATTCAATTTGCAGTAAATTCTTCAGCTAGCTAGATTCGATACATCCACTGTTTCACAAAACGAAAGCCTGGTTTGCTGGTTGTTTCATGAGTCCCTAAAACAACCAGAATTACAATTTCATACTCATGTCACAACACCCATAAAGCTAGTCAGCTAGCTGGCTAATGTTAGCTAGTCAGCTAGCTGGCTAATGTTAGCTAGTCAATTTTTGAAAATGAACTTTATGATAAAAAAAATGCATAATCGTTTGTCTCTACATTAACTAACATTCCTGTCAACTGTGCATGTTTTTGCATGATTCGTTTTGACGTTATAATACCTTACATTTGCTTCCATCTTAGTACTGTTGTCCACCATCTTTGATCCAGTTCAGTTCTGTGTAGGAGTACCCCTCTCTCCTAGTATTTCTGTCCGCCATCTTTGATTCAGTTCTGTGTTGGCGTACTGTTAGTAAAACGTTTACTGTTGACAGGAGAACAAGAGGAGACAATAGGACGAGGTGGATAATTTTATAATAAGGCCGTTTAATCACATGTAAAGATATCTTAGTAAAATCTTGCAGCAAGGCTCTTTCTGTCTGATTCCTATTGAATCGTCCGGGAAAGAGAAAGTTTCCACAGTTGTACAGTTTTATATAGACAACAAGCAAAGTAGGTTGATCTGCGAGTCTGGCCTTCCGATTGGTCGATCTGGGTCTTGGGTAGTCCTGAACAGGCCTGGTGTCCACTTTCCATTGGTTCCTGAGATAGGTCTTTGTCTTGAGCTCCAACCATGTGTTGGGTGTGTTCTGTGGTTATTATGGGGGAGGGGAATTATGTGTGTCTGTAGTTGGTGTCTTAATAAGTCCAGCATATGTCCAAGAGAAATGAGGAGTATGTGTATTTTTGTATAAAATATGGCTTATGTTGAAATGTAGTTATTACTAGTTTCCAGTCTCTATTACAATTTCTTACAAATCCCTCTCTTCACGTCTCACAAGAGACGTGACATAAAAGTATATAAAAAAACAAAACTAAAGGATAAAATTTGTCAGAAGACAAATTCTAATTCCCTCTCTTCACCTCTCACAAGAGACGTGACATAAAAGTATCTTAGTCCTCAAATAGATAGACAGGTCCAGCTTCCCCATCATCAAGCAATGGGAACATTTGGGCCCTTTCCTGAATAGGGTCTATGGCGGCAGTGATAACACGGCTAGCAAGCGTCCGCGCACATGGAATGCAACAGCACCCACAACGTACAAGAATGCCTGCAAATACGGAAATAGATACTAGGATAGAGGAAACTAGCGTCTTATATTTACCAAAGGCATCCATCCATGAGTCCCACATAGAAGTGTCTACTCCAGAATGCTGTTTCATCTTACCATTAAGGGTACGAAGTCCCTCCAATGCTACAGTCAGACTCCCATCCGTAGCTGTGTTATTGGGAATGAAAGTACAACACTGTTCACCAAACATTGCACAGACCCCCCCCGTTCAGCCAATAACATATCAACCGCGATTCTATTTTGAAATGCCATCAGGGACGTAGCTGCCAATTGTCCATGGACCGCCTCGAAACCTTGTTGAGTCCAATTGCCCAGTTTCTGGACATTAAAATGAATGTAGTTTATTCTGTCCACATTTTTATTAACTGTACACCACCAACAAAATGATGATTCAAACCCAGCTGTCACTTGGTCCACCAGTTTATATTCATCTGGCACCCCCTAGGGACACCAATAGCATCAATGTAAGTTGAGTCGTAACTGAGCAAGGACCAAAAAGGAGACCACTCCAATAACTACACCTGGAGTGGCCAACCACACATTAGTAAACCAAAAAACGAGAATATGTTAAACCCTCCGGTCCATCCCTCTATACAACCTGTACCAGGTGGGCTCGTCGCCACCCGGGAACTTCAAACCTTCACAACAGGGAGGACAAACATCACTTTTTATTCATTCGACAACATCAACTACAGCAAACCAAGGGTCCTCCTCTGTCAAGCCCACTTTCCTGCGGAAGCTTGTTTTCGTATCAGCCTCTCCAACTGGAGCATCAAGCAGCGGCATCATACCATAGGCCCTTTCCACATCTGTAACAGACTTCATCAAACAAGGTATGATACAGGCAACACAGAAATGAAAAACAACAACTAGTGTCAGAAATCCAGTAATCATCATTGCAGTGTACTTACCAAAACAACCACCCAGCCAGGGGAACAGTCCACTCTCCTCCACACCTGCAAGACCCTTCATCTCCACTGATAACCTTGCCAACCCACTCAGAGCTTTTGAAATGCTCCCATCCGGACTAGTATTGTTAGGAACAAACGTGCAACACTGTTACACCTCCCTAGTTGGCCAGACTTATGTCCAGTGTTAGTCTATTGTGTCTACTGGTTTGTGGGGTAGCATCCAATTGTTCAGCCATCCCTGTAAGTCCTGTGTGGGTGTGGTTTAACAAATCATTGTTGATTATAGTAGATATAATTGATCCAAGCATTCTGCTTAGTATCAACAATAGCTGGGCCAAACTGGGCAATAGATGCCACAGGCCATCATTCCTGTTTGATGTCTGGTATTCGTGGGGGACCCCTATTGGGACCCCAACAGGTTGGTGTGCATGTTATCTGTACCCTCGGACCAAGGAGCGTCACGTTTCTGCCGTCTCCTGGGTTGGTCCCAAGCCTCTGTGTCCTGTGTAGCTCCCAGAAGTTGATTAGCTATAATAATAGGCAATGGTGGTATCAGACTGGCCAAAACACATGAGCAACGACAATTTCCTTTCAAAAATGGGGTCAACCGCCTGGCAGGTCCACACATCCACCATACATCAGCAACACCTCTAGTTCATAGTGGTATTAGTGATGCAGGTAGCAGCAGGGAGCCCTCCATAGTCTATACCTCTACCTGTACCAGTGATACAGCTGTTATATCCCCCATATGCCTTAACTCCCCACGGTACCTTCTGGGGAGGTACTTCTGGGAACACAAAACTCAAGAGTTTTACACAAGGTTGAATTTGGCTTAAACTTTCCAATATACACATCCAACCTTCCACATTACTTAGGGCAAATGGGTGAGCAGCCAGAATAGGTCTGGCATGTCCACATACGACACAGTCCTTTCTATTAAGTATTCTTTAGGCCAACCACATATTCTCCCTTTCCTCATAACCAGTTTCAGTCCCCAATTGTTCACTATCTGAGATGTCTTTCACATTTATTACCTGTACCAGATTGGAGAGCTTAGGTGGTGGCGTGGGACTTGGTCTTGAAGTGGTGGAGGAGGCCGGCTGAACCCTGGTCCGTTAGAACTGGTGGTGGTTCTGGCAACACTGTGATGGTAACATCCCCATCGTATCCTAATCAGACAGCTCAGGACTGCAAGCAGTCCTGTAAAACCCCACCCTCTCCCAAAGAACACATCATCAGCCAGAGGTCAAACAACACTTTCACTTCTATGAACGTACACAGTGAGGAAAGGTCGGGGTCAGGGAATTTTCATTAAGGAGTTGACCCCCGAGCTTTATTAGCAACAGTTCTTCTCCTTAACTCTGTGATCATTCGGCAGTGTCAGTGTGCCTCACCCTCCAAGTGCGATATGCCCCCAGGTCGAGTGAATCACCTTCTCCTTTAATTCACCTGCAACGCATAAAATCCTGGACATACAGATTTGGTTAACCACCAGTTTCTCATTTGTTTTATCTGATTATATATTTAACTTCTATACCTATTTGTTAGCTATAATTTTGAATTTTACATTAGTTTATTTTCCAATAGGCCCCATCCTATCCTAGACCACAATGTACCCCTCCCCCGTTTGATACCTGGCTCCGGCCAGGTATCAACCTTACCTACTCTAAATAATGACTTAGTACATTATAATATAGAAACGTCCCATTCATTCGCCGCATATCCAATTCTCCCTTGGGCGTACATTCATATCTATTTTTTTTTCCAATTCTCTGTCAAGTGACTTATCTACTTTAAAATGTATCTGTGCTGCTTATATATGTTAAACCCTTTCTCTCCTTTCTTATTTCACAGCCTACCTTGCTCATTTCCTGGTCCACCCTCCCCACTCTGCTCTCAAACCTTCAAGGTCTCAACAGTGCGGGGTAGACCCATCTGTCTGCCTTTTTCTAATAATAGTCAATAACAACTATGTGTTCCTTTACAATATTAACTAAGTGTCTCACTGTTTTGACTTTATCTGCATGGATTTAAAAATAACAACAGGTCTTATAGTGTCAATCTCTAAAGTCCTAACATAACCTTAATTAACCTATCTCTATCTTCTAATGGCCAATACAAATGCTTACCTTATGGTCAAGAGTTATAAACTCTATTATAATCAATATACCTCAAAACTAGTATCCCCAATGACACAACATCATTATTCTCACTACATTTTCCCCGTGAGTGATCAAGCCACCGGAAAAATGCAACGAAAACAGAAAATAGGCCAAAAGGTTACACCTACATTCGTGTTCCATATCTAGACATACCAAAAGAACCCTTTATCTTCTCAAAGTCCCTTGCCTAAATAAAACTCAGAAAGTAAAACTCCTATTCCAATATGAGTGTATTCTTTTAAGATATCTTATCTCTGGGAACACGGAAACCCTTAACCTTAATGTTTACTCCAAAAAACAAAATCATGTCACCAGCATTCAACCAGGCCCCCCGTCGACTGGGAGACCATTGGGTACTGCAATACTGCCATCTTCTGTCCATTCTCTGCACAGCTCTCCACCCACTCTTATTCAACCTTCTCAATTTGAGCCATATTAGTTTCTTATTTTAACTATTGTTTTCAAAAATTTTAAATTTTTTTTATTTTATTTTTAATTTTTTTTTATCTATTATTACCTAGTTAGACTAGAGTGTCCGTGACATACATCCATGGGGATCCGGTTATAGTTATTCTATTAACCATGTGAAAGTGCCCAGGGACACCCCAAATATCAGTAGGAATATCACAAATAAGGGGCCAGATATCCCTAGCCTTGCCCAGGGAGGGAGAAATATCCCTCTAACTGGGCGAGGTTCCTTTATCAGGGGAGGCGGAGTTTGATTCCGCATCACCTGAGTCAGGAATGTCTTCATTTGGAATCGAATTTAAGCTGTTTAAATCAGCTCTGACTTCTGTCAGTGTTCTAGAAGGGATTGGGGCTGGAGTGCAATGTGTGAGGTGGTGCCAAGGTGCGCCTGATTTACCTTTGACCTGGACTGAGTGTGAAGTAACTTCCCTCACTTCGTACAGTCCAGTCCACCTGGGTTCTAGCCACTTTCTCTTGCGGACTTTTAACCCCACCCAGTCACCAATTTTTTACCTTCAGTGATGGCGGATCTTCTGTCAGCTTCCCCATTTGGACCTTGTGAATCTGTGTGGAGAGAGCTGCAGAAAGTTCCGTCAATTATCAGACATTACAATTTGTTATACATCAAGGGCGGGCATATGACCTCCCTCCCTTGGTGAACCCAGCATGACTCCTCCAGCCATTGTCTCATGAGGAGAGAGATGGGTGCCTGCACCTGGAGAGGCTATCATGGCCAGCAACGCCAGGGGCAGGACTTTAACCCAAATCAACTTCAAACCTGCACATACATTTGATTGGCGCGTTCCACGAGACTTATGAGATTGTGGCCTGTACACTAACCCCATCATTAAACAACATCCATTAATCAGTTGACATTTACACATCCGACCCTATTGGTACATGGAGCGTTTGTCATTAAACAATACACATGAGTTCGGTTTGCAGCCACTTCCTTTCAGCGCTGAACGTGAATTCTTTGCTCATCAGATATGCTGCAACCCCATGGTGGGTGTGGATTTCCAATGGATGGCACATTATCATGTGGGCTGTTTTTCCAATAGCTTTTGCCACTGCAGCCACATACCTGGAGCATGTGGTTTGCCCTTCTTCAATGTGGTCCAGTTTGGAGGAGTGATACCTCAACACTCTACTCTCCCCCTCTAGGTTCTGGAAAAGGATGGATGATGTAAATCCTTCCTTTTCAGAAACATCCAGATGGAACTTGTTTTTTTTTAGTCAGGTGCTGTTAGGGCTACTGCCACTTAGAGATCTGTTTTCAAGAGTGCAAAAGCCTTTGATGCTTCAGTAGTCCAGGACAATGATGAGTGTAGGTTAGTGGTGAGCAGCTTCAGGGCCATGGGGCATATTCGTCAGCCATGCCCTGAAAAGGGGGAGGTGATTGCTGATTCGGGTCTGGATTGGGGTGATTGTATGCGGGTTGAAGGGCCGCACGTGGTTGATACATCATTGGCCTGACTCCCCCTTGGTCTAGGGGCGTATCCTCGTCCCCTTTTGGCCAGAAACTGGCTTTGGGCCGGGGTTATTGGGTGCGGACACTGTCGCACCATGTGCCCAGCTTGTTTACAATTATGACAGCTTCCATAAGATCCAGAGTACCTCTGGGGCTGTCCCCATGTGGGTGAATAGTTTGATTGTGGTAGTGGGTAGTAGGGTTGTAGTGGTGGTTCCGACGAAGGGTATGGCTGAAGCGGGTAGGCATACGGCAGTTGGAATGGCTGCTCCTGGGGTGGGTGTATAGTTGGTCCCTGCTGGGTGAAGATGGGTAGTTGTTGTTGCTGTATCATTCGGGAAACAGTTTTTTCAATAATTTGTGAGATTTCTTGTTGGTCTTCAGCCACCATCTGTTTCTTGGGTTTCTCTCCTTTCTGGGCCTCTTTCAATTGTAGTTTCAAAAGTTGTACCTGTAGGGACTGGATTTGTGGTTCAGCCCCTCCCTTATCCTTATTGTATTGGGTGATGTGGTGATGCACATGGGAGTTGAACTGAGCCTGGGGAATTGCCATTAACCCCACAGTGCCCCTGAGATGGATTGGGGCCGATGGGGCTGCTGTGGTGGTAGGTGGGGCGTCATTATTGTTGGGCCTGCCCTCTTTGGTGTCAGTTGGTGCTCCAGTGCCCACCCCCATCGTATCAGGTTTCCTGTAAGGGAGTGCTCTTCTAATTTCTTCAATTGCCCAAATTCCTATTTTCAGCTCAGCCTCTGCTCTTTCCCTTTGCTTTGTTCCTTCCTTTTTAAATAAGTGACTCTTATTCTTTTCAGCTTCACTTTCTATCTTTTCCTTCACTGCTTCCCCTAATTTTTTCTCCATAGTGAGGAGCTGCCCTTTTGATGGGGAGACTCCACTAAGGAAACCGGCTTGCGTCCATTTCAGCCTCACTTCTTCCCAAATTCTTTTAACGGGTTTGTAATGTAATCTCCCGCCTGCTCTGTCTTTCATTCTCTGATCTAAATATTCGTTGAATTTGTGTTTGGGGACGATAGTCGTGGTCATTTTGTCGTTAAGCTATGTCTGGGTCTATTATTATCTTTGTATACTTTAGCCCGTCACTGATCGAAACCAGCGATGTATTTTTTCTCTAACCCCCCTTAGTCTCGTGTCCGACCCGCGTGGACAAAGAATTTTATTGCCGTGTATTCGATGAATTATTTTCGTTTTCCAACAATATTTCAGCTATATCTTTTTGAAACAATATACGAATATATTCACGCGCTCCTGATATAATTGGAATGACAGTTTTAGGTACTTATAATAAAAATATTATTGCTTTTCGCTTATTCAATTAATTAAATACCTTGGCAAAATATTTCAGAAGTTTCCTTTGGGAACAATATACTAATGAATTCAGGCGCTCCTGATATAATTGGAATGGCAATTATAAGATCTTTTATTCGAAAGATATTATTACTTTTAACTTTTTCGATTAATTTGAACTCGTTTTTTTTCTCGATTAATTAAATACTTTGCCAAAACATTCAAGAAATTTCCTTTGGGAACAATATACTAGTAAATCAAGCGCTTCTAAAATAATTGTCAAATTAATTCTAACCCTTAAGGATTTATCAACAGCACGAGAGGGAAAAATCAGGTCAACTTATCAGCAGAAAATAGCTGCTTCTCTGACCCGGCGGTCACTTCCAACACAGCCTCAACTTAGCATATGGCTAATTATTAGCAATCGGCCTCGTGGAACGTTCAATCACTCACATTGATTTGGCGTTATCGACTTGTCTCGGTTCTGCTCATGCAACTTATTTCATCGATTCCTCACTGGTATATCAGACTACTTGGAATACATTTCAGCATTTAATTCCTCACTGTTATCAGACTACTTGGAATACATTCAGCATAGCCTTCTGTCTACTGGAATGCCAACTCCAGTAGGCTCAGGTTCGCTATTACCACAATTCCTCACTGGTATATCAGACTACTTGGAATACATTTCAGACAAAATTCATTTAATTCCTCACTGTTATCAGACTACTTGGAATACATTCAGTTAATTCATTTAATTCCTCACTGTTATCAGACTACTTGGAATACATTCAGACAAAATTCATTTAATTCCTCACTGTTATCAGACTACTTGGAATGGGATTTTTAACGCAGATATCCTTACACCGTGCCTTAGATTCTAGACAATTCCACATAAATTTAGCAACAATTCACACTCACCTCAGTACTCCTGATCATAATTTAGATATTGGCTATACTACAATATGCAGATTTTGATTAAACCGGCTCTGCTTACCTTAATATTTTCGAGCTCTTTGATCAGTTTCCTGGGTGAGTTGAATCGCCGACGTCTCCCTCGAGCGGGTCACCTCTCCTTCTTGAATCTTTCTCCCACTCGCCTCCTGTCTGATCAATTTTCTATGGACCGAAATCAAAGGTGTATAACCATCCTCTGCTACCAAGTCTGTTGATAAAACGTTTACTTGAGACAGGAGAACAAGTGGAGACATAGGACGAGGTGGATAATTTTATAATAAGGCCGTTTTATTCAAGTGTAAAGATATCAGGCAAAAACGTGCACGGCCCCTTTCTGTCAGATTCTTATGAAATCGTCGGAGAAGAGACCGCTCTAAACAGTACATTCAAATTATATAGGCAACTAGCAAAGTAGGTGGTCTTGTCGTCTGGCCTTCCTCTTGGTCAATCTTGGTCGTGAGTGGTCCTGTTCGGACCAGGTGTCGACGTTCCATTGGCTCTTGACATAGTTCTTTGTCTTGAGTCACACCCTTGAAAAGAATGTGTATGTCTAAATGATGTTTCAGGGGCCTGTCCTGAGTGGGGTGTGTGTGTGTCTGAGGTTAGTATCTAATGAGATCGGCATGTGCCTAAGGACAAAGAGAGGGTGGGTTCATTTTGTACAAAGGATAGCCTATGTTGGAATGTTGTTATACTAGTCTCCAGTATCTATTTCAATTTCTTACACTTGCTAGCCAAAATAGCCTAACCCATAAAGCTCTTTAGACGCTATCGTGTATATTAGCCACTGTGTTTTAAACCCTCGTCTGTCGTCTATTTAGTAAGCTCTTATTTCATTTCATATTTACGGTGTTGTTGTTATTATTCAGCTGGCGGGCTGGTTAAGTTAGCATTAGCCTAGCTAGCTAACATCTCCGACCATGAGTTCACTAAATTACTCTCTTCCTGCTGAAGAAGAGACGGTCTGGTGGACGGAGAAAGAAGCTCTCATCAAAGAGGAGGAGGAAGAGAAGGATGTTACAATACAAAAACAAGTAGAGGGTGAGGCTGTTACAGGGAAAGAAGAAGAGAAAGACGTTACAGTGAAAGAAGAGAAAGACGAAGAGGCGTTCAGAGTAAAAGATGAGGACGATTCAGTTTTTGAAGTGAAAGCGGAGGAGGGGGAGATTACGACCTCATCGGAAGAAGAGGAGGAGGAAGCTGGATATTTGGGCCCGATTTCCCAAACGCAATTTAAGGCATCCAGTGGTTCTAAAGCTGAACTTAGCCATAAGATGGTTTTGAGAAACCGGGCCGTGATTACCACTGGTAAGTACTGTCTTAAAAACAGAGGTACAAACTCTGCAGTTGTTGAACTGATGTTTGGTGTTAAAAGGGAAATCTGCAATTGCTACATCCATATTTTGACTTTTAAATTATTTATTTATAGCCATTGATTCTTGGAGAATATAACACATGCCTCATGAGCTTAGTTCAACTGTTGTACCCCATCAGAACCCCAAATAAGCTTTTTTTACTCCAATGTTTAGAAACAATGTAAATCAACAGCCTCAACATGGTTAAAACTATAATGTTGATATCTTGGATGGTCAGTACTTTCATCCATAGGTCTGTCTATGAATTTGAGAGTAGTTACATGTCTCCAGGCCCATCATCTTGTTACCAAAACAGTGGTGGAAAGACTGGTAAACGGATGTGGGATGGGGGCTGGAGAAATGTAACCACTCTCAAATTCATTGAGAAAGCTATTGTAGCAACCGTAACCCAAAACCTAGCGACCTCGTCAAGAAGTTCAGACATCTTGGCATAACAGTTATAAGGTGTTGGCTTGACAGTCGCTGGACCCAGGTTTGAGGCCAGCTCAGGGCTTCCCCACAAATTCACTACACTATGAATACAAGGACTGGCCATGCATGATGTCATAATGATAGTTTAACCAGGTTTCTAGGCTATATAGTATATTCTAGAATTCATCCATGATGTCATAGTGATAGTTTAACCAGGTTTCTAGGATATATAGTATATTCTAGAATTCATCCATGACGTCATAATGATAGTTTAACCAGGTTTCTAGGATATATAGTATATTCTAGAATTCATCCATGATGTCATAATGATAGTTTAACAGGTTTAACCAGGTTTCTAGGATATATAGTATATTCTAGAATTCATCCATGATGTCATAATGATAGTTTAACCAGGTTTCTATGATATATAGTATATTCTAGAATTGCCAGTGAAGATTTCCTGTGGAGGCAAATTATTAGAGCAGTTGATAAGTCATTGTATAATATTCAGCCAATTTTTTTTCATGCCCTTACATTAAAGGCAAGACATACCTAGATTCAATTACATTCATGAATTGGTTTGAAACCTTTGTTTTAAACCCTTCTCAAAGTTGGTGACTTGACGGATTTGTAAAAAATGGTTTGTCATGAATCACTATTTATTTATTTAAATGTAACCTTTATTTAACTAGGCAAGTCAGTTAAGAACAAATTCTTATTTACAATGACTGCCTAACCCGGACGACGCTGGGCCAATTGTGCGCCGCCCAGTCAACAATATAACAATATAATAATAAATAAGACACATAAATGACTAGAGTGAGCTAGTCGTCAACATAACCTGACCAGAGGGAGCCGGTCGTCAACATAACCCGACCAGAGGGAGCCGGTCGTCAACATAACCCGACCAGAGGGAGCCGGTCGTCAACATAACCCGACCAGAGGGAGCCGGTTGTCAACACAACCTGACCAGAGGGAGCCGGTTGTCAACACAACCTGACCAGAGGGAGCCGGTTGTCAACACAACCTGACCAGAGGGAGCCGGTCGTCAACACAACCTGACCAGAGGGAGCCGGTCGTCAACCTGACCAGAGGGAGCCGGTCGTCAACCTGACCAGAGGGAGCCGGTTGTCAACACAACCCGACCAGAGGGAGCCGGTTGTCAACACAACCCGACCAGAGGGAGCGGTCGTCAACACAACCTGGACCAGAGGGAGCCGGTCGTCAACACAACCCGACCAGAGGGAGCCGGTCGTCAACACAACCCGACCAGAGGGAGCCGGTCGTCAACACAACCCGACCAGAGGGAGCCGGTCGTCAACACAACCCGACCAGAGGGAGCCGGTCGTCAACACAACCCGACCAGAGGGAGCCGGTCGTCAACACAACCCGACCAGAGGGAGCCGGTCGTCAACACAACCCGACCAGAGGGAGCCGGTCGTCAACACAACCCGACCAGAGGGAGCCGGTCGTCACTATAACCCGACCAGAGGGAGCCGGTCGTCACTGTAACCCGACCAGAGGGAGCCGGTCGTCACTATAACCAGACCAGAGGGAGCCGATCGTCACTATAACCAGACCAGAGGGAGCCGGTCGTCACTATAACCAGACCAGAGGGAGCCGGTCGTCACTATAACCAGACCAGAGGGAGCCGGTCATCACTATAACCAGACCAGAGGGAGCCGGTCATCACTATAACCAGACCAGAGGGAGCCGGTCATCACTATAAACCGACCAGAGGGAGCCGGTCATCACTACAACCAGACCAGAGGGAGCCGGTCGTCACTACAACCAGACCAGAGGGTGCCGGTCATCACTATAACCTGACCGGAGGGAGCCCCCCCCCCCCCTCTGCTGCTGGACTTCGTAAATTCGTAAATTCCGTTTTGCTCCTGAAGTTTTCAGTAATAGACTAATAGACTACAGATAGATAGACTAATAGACTAGTAATAGACTACACCATCAGTCTGCAACCTTTTCCAGCTGGAGTGCCAATTTTCATTTAATTTATAATAGTATCTCAAAATGATTGTCTGTGATTAATCTACATTCTATCAAAATGAAAATTATACAAATCTAAAAGTAACTTTTATTGACATTGCCAACTATGTAAAAATAGCCTACATAAAGCCAACAAATAAAAACATTGCATTCTGCAGTTAGAAAATATCCTGATAAAAATAAATATCCGAGAAATCACATTGGTTGCAAATGGCCTGTCTACTACAAACTTGAAAAATTGTATCAACTATCAACTGGGTCAGGAAACTCGGATAGCAAGCTTGCAACATTGTATAAAATATTCTAGGCCCTCAGTTTCCTGCTCCAGTGAGTTCTGGACAGACACAGCTGTAGGCTATTTGTGAAAAGGATAAGAAGTAATCAGGTATTTTATGACATTTCCACTGGATCAGAGCATTACATTTTTCCCTTTCATGATGAGTGGTTATCGAAAGGGCGAGAGCTGGAAATATTTTACAAAAATACTTTGAGGAGTTATTCTCATTTGCAATTGATTTTGATTAGACTTTGTTTACTTGCTGTTTGGAGGTGAAGAATCTGCCAGGGGCCGTTTCATTTAGTATCCGTTTGGGTCGGTTGGGGAATGATTTTATTTCCCCTCAGTATGTTGTTCCGAAGTTGACTGACTGAAAGGGAGTGTAACTTTGATTATAATTACACTTCCCTGAAGGAGGGAAACGAGGTACAACGCCTGTTTGTTCCCGCCCTTTCCTGGGTCGGTGAAGAGCAGTATTAACTTTAAGGAATAAATCCAAGCCTCACTCTCATCACCTGTGGAAGGCGGGGCTTCCAGCGAGGCGTGGATTTGATACTATGTTGCACCTAGTTTCCCTCCTTCAGGGAACAGTAGTTATAATCATAACATGTGGATTTAATAGTATGTTGTACCTAGTTTCCTCCTTCAGGGAACAGTAGTTATAGTCATAACGTTACGCTTGTCATATGATGAACTTCAACTTAAATACGGGATCTTGCTGTCGGACAGTTTTTTTGTATTCTGAAATGCACTCGACCCACTTATCATTTAGTGGCTCCTTATGTTACGCTGGGGAAACAGTTTTCATGAGCACAGAAATACTAAATAATTTCAGAGTTTGCTAAATCCAATGGTTTTTAACTGAGTCATTTTATAATCCAAGATGGCGTAGCATTAAGACGTGTTTGTTGTAAATGGTTAGTTTTTTTCGCCTTTTTTGTATATTTTGCAATATATTTCAATCTTTTTCAATTTTAAATTAAATATACCTTCCGGCAACCCGCCTCACCCAATATGATACGGATCAGCTATTTTTTTTTTTTAGACCTTATAGCTAGAACCTCCATCAGCAGCTAGCCATCAGAAGTTAACCAGCCAATGTGATATGGATCTGCTATTTTTTTTTAGACCTTATAGCTAGAACCTCCATCAGATGCCATCAGAACATAGAACATCGCCTGTCATATTATACTCAGGCATTATTTTAACAGTTTTGGAAACTTTAGAGTGTTTTCTATCTAAATCTACCAAGTTTACTTTGGGCACGCTTTTCATCCGGAGGTGAAAATAGCGCCCCCTACCCTAGTGAGGTTAACCTGGATATATCCTGGAAGTATATTGACCTCATCCCTTCAGTAGGGGATGCCTGGTTGTTCATTAATTGTAATTTCCTCACCACCTTAAATAAGCATGCCCCTTTCAAAAAATGTAGAACTAAGAACAGATATAGCCCTTTGTTCACTCCAGACCTGACTGCCCTCGACCAGCACAAAAACATCCTGTGGAGTACTGCACTAGCATCGAATAGTCCTTGCGATATGCAACTTTTCAGAGAAGTCAGGAACCAATACACACAGTCAGTTAGGAAAGCAAAGGCTAGCTTTTTCAAACAGAAATTTGCATCCTGTAGCTCTAACTCCAAAACGTTTTGGGGACACTGTCAAGTCCATGGAGAATAAGAGCACCTCATCCCAGCTGCCTACTACACTGAGGCTAGGAAACACTGTCACCACCGATAACTCCACGATAATTGAGAATTTCAATAAGCATTTCTCTACGGTTGGCCATGCTTTCCTCCTGGCTACCCCAACCCCGGCCAACAGCTCCCCACCCCCAGCAGATACTTGCCCAAGCCTCCCCAGCTTCTCCTTCACCCAAATCCAGATAGCTGATGTTCTGAAAGAGTTGCAAAACCTGGACCCGTACAAATCAGCTGGGCTAGACAATCTGGACCCTCTCTTTCTAAAATTATCCGCCGCCATTGTAGCAACCCCTATTACTAGTCTGTTCGACCTCTTCCGTATCGTCCGAGATTCCTAAAGATTGGAACGCTTCCGAGGTCATCCCCCTCTTTAAAGGGGGTGACACTCTAGACCCAAACTATTACAGACCTATATCCATCCTGCCCTGCCATTCTAAAGTCTTCGAAAGTCAAGTTAACAAACAGATCACTGACCATTTTGAATCCCACCGTACCTTCTCCGCTGTGCAATCCAGTATCCGAGCTGGTCACGGGTGCACCACAGTCACGCTCAAGGTACTAAACGATATCATAACAGCCATTGATAAAAGACAGTACTGTGCAGCCGTCTTCATCAACCTGGCCAAGGCTTTTGACTTTGTCAATCGCCGTAATCTTATCGGCAGACTCAATAGCCTTGGTTTCTGAAATGACTGACTCGCCTGGTTCACCAACTACTTCTCAGATAGAGTTCAGTGTGTCAAATCGGAGGGCCTGTTGTCCGGACCTCTGGAAGTCTCTATGGAGGTACCACAGGGTTAAATTCTTGGACCGACTCTTTTCTCTGTATATACCAACGATGTTGCTCTTGCTGCGGGTGATTGCTTGATCCACCTCTATGCAGACGACACCATTCTGTATACATCTGGCCCTTTTTTGGACACTGTGTTAACAAACCTCCAAACGAGCTTCAATGCCATACAACACTCCTTCCGTGGCCTCCAACTGCTCTTAAAAGCTAGTAAAACTGAATGTATGCTCTTCACCGATCGCTGCCCGCACCCGCCCATCCAGCATCACTACTCTGGACGGTTCTAACTTAGAATATGTGGACAACTATAAATACCTAGGTGTCTGGCTAGACTGTAAACTCTCCTTCCAGACTAATATTAAGCGTTTCCAATCCAAAATTAAATCTAGAATCTGCTTCCTATTTCGCATCAAAGCCTCCGTCACTCACGCTGCCAAACATACCCTCGTAAAACTGACTATCCTACCGATCCTTGACTTCAGTGATGTCATTTACAAAATAGCCTCCAACACTCTACTCAGCAAACTGGATGCAGTCTATCACAGTGCCATCCGTTTTGTCACCAAAGCCCCATATACCACCCACCACTAGGACCTGTATGCTCTCGTCGGCTGGCCCTCGCTACATATTCGTCGCCAAACCACCTGGCTCCAGGTCATCTATAAGTCTTTGCTAGGCCGCCTTAACTCAGCTCACTCGTCACCATAGCAACACCCACCCATAGCACGCGCTCCAGGAAGTATATCTCACTGGTCATCACCAAAGCCAACACCTACTTTGGCCGCCTTTCCTTCCAGTTCTCGGCTGCCAATGACTGGAACGAATTGCAAAAATCGCTGAAGTTGGAGACTTATATCTCCCTCACTAACTTTAAGCATCAGCTATCTGAGCAGCTTACCAATCGCTGCAGCTGTACACAGCCCATCTGTAAATAGCCCATCCAACTGCCTACCTCATCCCCATGTTTTTATTAACTTTTTTTTGCTCTTTTGCACACCAGTATTTCTACTTGCACATCTATCACTCCAGTGTTAATTTGTTAAATTGTAATTACTTCGCAACTATGGCCTATTTATTGCCTTACCTCCGTACTCCATTTGCACACACTGTATATAGATCTTTCTATTGTGTTATTGACTGTACGTTTGTTATCCCGTGTGTAACTCTGTGTTGTTTTTGTCGCACTGCTTTGCTTTATCTTGGCCAGGTCGCAGTTGTAAATGAGAACTTGTTCTCAACTGGCCTACCTGGTTAAATAAAGCTGAAATAAATTAAAAATAATAATAATAATCGTAACTTTGACAACACCCAAATGGATACTGTCATTAACACGGTTCTTCAATAATTACACATCATTCTTAATACTGTAGCTCTTTAGTTAGTCACACATATACACAGGCAGTTAGAAAAGCCAAGGCTAGCTTTTTCAAGCAGAAATTTGCTTCCTGAAAAGAAAAAAAAACAACCAAAGTGCTTCTTCATTCATTACTCTGGTAAAGACAGTTATGCCGTGCTCCACGTTGGATCCAACATCCCTAACAAATTGATGTTCATAATGTTATTGTTTGCTTGATTTACTGTAGGGCCTCGTTAGTCTGTTTGCACACAGAGATACTTAGCTCATAATGTGTAGAGAACTGTTCCTTGATGGATCGGCTATTGTACAACACACAGAGCTATTTTCCTTTATTCAGGACATTTAGAATGACAACACATTACAGAGTAGCCTAGTGGGATTATTCACAAAATTATCTGGTTATTTCCATGTTTCACCTGAAATATTAAATTATTTATAGTCCTAGGTCTATGTTGTTGTTTGGTGAAGTTATGGGTCCTACAGTAGGTCTATCTTGTTGTTAGGTGAAGTTATGGGTCCTACAGTAGGTCTATGTTATTGTTAGGTGGGAGTTGTGTGCCAATTTGTTAAACACTTAGTGTACAAACCCTTATTGTCAGGCTGATAGCAAAGCCTCAGAACATTTTACTGGTTGAAGTGTTTCAGTTTATAAGTATAAAGCAGTTGATTTGCGACAATAACACAAACATATTAAGCAGGAGATTCAAATGAGCCTTACAGTTATAATCCAATAGTAGGGCGGGGTCGAGACCCAGGGTCTCGAGCTTGATGACGAGTTTGGAGGGTACTATGGTGTTAAATGCTGAGCTGTAATCGATGAACAGCATTCTCACATGGGTATTCCTCTTGTCCAGATGGGTTAGGGCAGTGTGCAGTGTGGTTGCGATTGCGTCGTCTGTGGACCTATTGGGTCGGTAAGCAAATTGGAGTGGGTCTAGGGTGTCCGGTAGGGTGGAGGTGATATGGTCCTTGACTAGTCTCTCAAAGCACTTCATGATGACGGAAGTGAGTGCTACGGGGCGGTAGTCGTTTAGCTCAGTTACCTTAGCTTTCTTGGGAACAGGAACAATGGTGGCCCTCTTGAAGCATGTGGGAACAGCAGACTGGGATAAGGATTGATTGAATATGTCCGTAAACACACCAGCCAGCTGGTCTGCGCATGCTCTGAGGACGCGGCTGGGAATGCCGTCTGGGCCTGCAGCCTTGCGAGGTTTCCTCATTACCAGATATACTACATCCATAACTAGTGGTTTCCTCATTACCAGATATACTACATCCATAACTAGTGGTTTCCTCATTACCAGATATACTACATCCATAACTAGCGGTTTCCTCATTAGCAGATATACTACATCCATAACTAGTGGTTTCCTCATTACCAGATATACTACATCCATAACTAGCGGTTTCCTCATTAGCAGATATACTACATCCATAACTAGCGGTTTCCTCATTACCAGATATACTACATCCATAACTAGCGGTTTCCTCATTAGCAGGGAGGAGTTTCTGCAACCAAATTGCGTGTGCATCGCCCTCATGCCGCAATTTTAGCAAACACAGAAAGGGGGCTATATTGGAGACCAAAAGTCGTCTGGCACACTGCTTAGGATTTCAACAACTTGAATTACTTATTTCTAGCCAACAATCATCTATGTTACTACTAATGTGAAAACAAGACAAAATATCACAGTTGTTGCTATCTTGACTGTCTTAATTGTTAAATTTAACAGACGTCAATTGTTGTACAACTTCATGGGTATGCTCTGGGCATCACCTTTTACCTAAAATAAACAGTGGATTTCTGCTGTTGTGGGCCTTTAACCGTCTGACTTTGTTGTTCACACAGCAGAGATACGGGACTATCGTGGATCCTCTGGGGAGTCTCAACAACCTCATGATGCTGACGAGGCAGAGAAGAGTCTCTCCACATCAGAACACCTCAAGAAACACCCGCAGAGATCCACAGGGAAGATAACTCACTGCTGCTCTGACTGTGGGAAGAGATTAAACTCCTCAGTACAACTTAAAATACATCAAAGAATTCACACAAGAGAGAAACCTTATAGCTGTGATCAATGTGGGAAGAGTTTTGCTCAATCCAGCCATCTGACTGAACACCAGAGAACACACACAGGAGAGAAACCTTATAGCTGTGGTCAATGTGGGAAGAGTTTTTCTTCTGGCAATCTAACTATACACCATAGAACACACACAGGAGAGAAACCTTATAGCTGTAATCAATGTGGGAAGAGTTTTAGTCAATCTAGCTCTCTGACAGTGCACCAGAGAATACACACAGGAGAGAAACCATATAGCTGTGCTCAATGTGGGAAGAGTTTTGTTAAATCTAGCCATCTGACTGAACACCAGAGAACACACACAGGAGAGAAACCTTATAGCTGTGATCAATGTGGGAAGAGTTTTGCTAAATCCAGCCAGCTGACTTTACACCAGAGAACACACACAGGAGAGAAACCTTATAGCTGTAATCAATGTGGGAAGAGTTTTAGTCAATCTAGCTCTCTGACAGTGCACCAGAGAATACACACAGGAGAGAAACCATTTAGCTGTGGTCAATGTGGGAAGAGTTTTAGTCAATCTGGAGATCTGACAGTGCACCAGAGAATACACACAGGAGAGAAATCATTTATCTGTCATCAATGTGGGAAGAGTTTTTCTACTTCTACCTATCTAACTATACACCATAGAACACACACAGGAGAGAAACCTTATAGCTGTAATCAATGTGGGAAGAGTTTTAGTCAATCTAGCTCTCTGACAGTGCATCAGAGAATACACACAGGAGAGAAACAATTTAGCTGTGATCAATGTGGGAAGAGTTTTTCTTCTTCTAGCTATCTAAATATACACCATAGAACACACACAGGAGAGAAACCATATAGCTGTGGTCAATGTGGGAAGAGTTTTTCTTCTTCTAGCTACCTAAATATACACCATAGAACACACACAGGAGAGAAATCTTTTAGGTTTAACCAGAGATAATCTGATAAAAGATCTCTGATCAAATATCAGAAAATGTATATATGAAGGAGTTGTTTCATGATATCAATGAAATAATGTCACAATGTAGAATGTTTTAACATTGTAGTAGGAGTATTTTAATGTCTCAATGTAGAATGTTTTAATATATAGTATATTAATGTACTCTGCAGTCAGTCAGTCAGAATGTCACAATGTAGAACCCTAAACGTTTGCCCCCTTATCAATTGGTTTCAACATGATATGGATATTAGGCTCATTGGGGGAAATCCAGGCTCTGAATTGAAAGAGTATTATTTATGTGATTTAACACAAAGTGAGTAACAAAAAAAGAGTTGTCCTCTAACCAGTGATGTACACATTATTTCCAGAATCAACTGATTTCAACATAATATCGATGAGTTATGACAAATAAGTGTTGTGTTCCTTTGTTTAGTGACCCCTAAATTTAAATGCATCACTCCAATATGTAGCTGACTGTCTTCTGCAGGTTGTCCTCTAACCAGTGAGCTAAAAGATATCTCCCATTTCCATGTTTTTTGTTGTTGTTGTTAGTTTCAACAGCACGAACTAATCGATATCCGTGATTTATTGCTACTTGCCAAAACAACAGTGTTTTTGGTGCTTGTGCAGTTTATAAGGAGCTTGTTTTGAAAAATACAATTATTGTGGCAGATGTTTGTGTATATACCACATGTTAGGTTTTCAATTTATCCCAAACTGTTTCTGCATATTGGTTATTGATTTGGACACGTTAAAACTGTGTTTTGACATTGGGCTATCCCACCTAGCAAAATGTAATTGAAAAGCCGTTGAAAATAATACTATGCAATCAAATATTTCATATAACATTTAGTAATGAAAATTATTCATGCAACCAACTGATAATTTTTTGGTACAATTATATTGACATTGTTGCCCTGTTTTTAGAAAATCAAGGGTCATTTTCACATGTGCCAAACCAAATGTACTAGAGCATGACATTGGGGACTGGGTCCCGATCCAACAACATGCCTATCTAGTGAACCCTGAAAAGAGAGAGAAGCTCCGCAGTGAGGTGGAAAGTTACTACGGATATTGCAGGAGTTTCCTCTTGAAATCATACATGTCCGTGGTGAGAACAACCTGGTTGCTGATTGTCTCAAGGGGGGCAGTCAAAATGTTTTGTGTTTTGCGTTCAGCCAGTGCATTGCCATGGATCACAGTTTATTTTTACTGCACGTTTTTCCGTATTGGAGATGAGTTTTGTTTGGGCTCGTTCCAAGGGGACGAGAGTTCTAGAAGCTATAGAAAGAAAAATCTTTGTGGGAATAATAAAAAATAAATATTGTTTTTAATTGTTTGCCAGTAGACAGACACCATGTTTATATTGGTGACGGTGAAGCATTGTAGTTGATTATAATGTGAAATGGAAGTTGTTTTCTGTTGTTGGTGAGCAAACTCTTAAGGTGTTAGTTAGTCTTTGGTTTTTCCATTTATGTTTTGAGGTTGGACTTTAGCACGTCTAGCTCGTTAGCACGTAGGACGCACTGATTGGTGTCACCTCGTTAGTCAGTATGTGTTACACCTGTGCTGGCTTGTCCATCTCGTTATTGGGAAGGTGTTTCACCTGAGCTGGTCCAGGTTCTATTTAAGAGTGTCTGGCCCAGTGCTCCAGTTGTCTTGATAGATGTGGAGAGTCAACACCTTTAGTTGCTCCACTTTTTTGGTTTGATTCCTGTCTTTAAGTTTGGTGTAGGTTTTTCTTTTGTTTTCCTCTTCTTGGGCAGATTTAGTGGGTCTCATGGTGGGTGTCTTTTAGGTCCCAGTTGTTGTTACTTGTCAATTTTCAGTGGACACTGAGAGCAAAACTGCAACATTATGTTATAATGCTTTTATTGGATCAAATGGTTGTTTTATGCAACAGAATAGAGGGTTCTTAGAACTATTGTGTCTGTGTTCTACTGAGGATGGGCCTCTGGGAGAAAACACTGACAGGAGATTTACAATGTCTTTTGGGTGATAAAACCTAAAGAGACCACATTCCAGAGCATGAGTTAATGTTTCTGTTCTATATGGTACCAGGGAGAGATGACCCCAGGGCCAGACCCTGGTCTCTACACAAAGAGTACTGTTTTTACAGCAGATACTGTCTGCTGAGAATTATAAGTATATTTCATACAAATCTTAACCTTGTGACCCGTTCTATACATCTGTTGTTGGTCATGTAGGTTGAAAGGGGTGTATCTTGGCTGTAAAAGACCTTTGTACTTTTGTCTCGTGGCTCTCAACGAATCATCTGGGGGGGATTTGTTGACCAGCCATCATTATCGTAGAGCACTCAATTGATTCACTTTATATGTGTGCGTTGTATTGACCTGCTCCCTTATTAATAAGTGAATAAAGATTTAGTTTAAGAATAACTCTGACTTGTGTGATAAGTTTGTCTCAGTTGATATGAAAGAAATTAACCACATTTGGGGATGTTAATCTTCACTTGGTGACCGCTCGTGACGACCTGGGTAAATGGTGCACGAGGGATCCTTCTAACTTGGGATCTCAGGGAGACCACACTTCGGGAATGGAGCAGAGGCAGTGAGCCGAGTCGATACAAAATCTCAAACCTTTTTTTTTTTTTTTTAAAGAGGTGAGGGAAACACGCAAAGTGTAGTAGTTAGAAAAGCCTCGTAGGCTCTGAGTGTGTATTCCTGTGTGAGACCTTGGAGGTGTAAACAGGGCCCAGTCAGGAGGCTCTGAGTGTGTATTCCTGTGTGGAGGTGTAAACAGGGCCCAGTCAGGAGGCTCTGAGTGTGTATTCCTGTGTGGAGGTGTAGACAGGGCCCAGTCAGGAGGCTCTGAGTGTGTATTCCTGTATTTTCCCAGTATGGGAGGAGTTGCTAGATTTATTGAATAAACCTTTTTCCATAAAGTTAGTGAACCAAGGTGGCTGACTAGCTGTTGATGTTGAAGAAGCGTCCCGTCCACTAGATTAGACGTCTCAGTGGCAAAATCACCTGAAAGACGCACTTCGCCATCTGCTGACTGGAGTTGGTATCGCAGTTGAGAAAATACTTTCAGACAAAAAGCTAAAAAGCGACTGCCCCTAAAAACCAACGACTCCCTTTGAAAACGGGCGATGTGGCGTCAGAAACATTTATTATAGTATAAAAATGTACTGCAAAGTGTAGCTAAACAGAATAACTTTGGTCATACCCAGTCAGCACGTGACGTCCAAGGACGTTGAATTATGGGTGATATCAGGTCTGTCTGTTGTGGCCACTATTTCGCCCCAAAACAGTCATCACAAATTTGGCTTTGTATAACTATGTAAATGTCTCTCGGACAAGGTGACTTTTATCAATATACACTCTAAAAAGTAAAGGTTCCCTGGGGTATCCTTAGGGGTTCTTCAATTTGAATCTGTGGGGGAACCCCTAAGTTATTTGAAGAACCTTTTGTGGGAACCCCTAAAAGTTCTTTGAAGAACCCCTTATCATGGTTCCTCAAAGAACCTTTTGGGGTTCATTTTTTTAACTCCCTGTCCGCCCTCCCTACATTATAAAAACATATTTTAATAATAACAATATTGACAATATTGATTTAAATAATTAATTGTTTATTTAGTGGCACCACAAATGTGAATTCATATTTACCAAACAACTTACCAAACAAAACACATTACAAAATTGCAACATTTCTGCAGACATGTCAGACCATAATAAATAATACATTTACTTTGTATAGTGCTTTTCATGACATTTAAAATATATAAAATAATGATGTACAATAAAAACAACATACAGTAAAAATGAACCATAGGTAAACTAACAATATTGTAGACTTGATGCTAAATACAGATTTTTCAGCTTTAGTGTGTATATCGTATCCACTTAGTTATGTTAGGAAGTTTGCCATCTTTATGACCGGCCCTGGTAACTTCACCCCAACTTCTCTTCTCCCCAGAACACAGTAACTTAACAACATAAGTGTTTTTCTGACATTTTGGGGAAATTTAAGGGAAAATAGAAAATACAGCCGTAGCAGAGCCCCAAGTCCCATGGGGACGTCCTCGAGGGCGTGGATGTTCTCCCCATCAAAGGCCAGCGGGATTTCACTCTCATGGTGAAATGGATTTCCGCCGATGTGCAGTAAAGGAGTGAAGAGCGGTGAAATCTGTGTCAACAAAAGTAAGAAAAGATTAATACACAAACAATTAACAAAGAACATAACAAATGTTCAGCTGTAGTTTTATATAAGCATGCACACCTATGTTTATGAAGAAACAGATGATTGGTGCATAGGCATACCTTGTCACGGACATAAAGGCCACTCGGGTCCTCATTGAAGAGGTAGGGCAAGAGCAGGATCGCTGCTGTGGTCTCCAGTCCTAGTAAAGTAAAGCAATGATCTTACTACACTTGCTAATTTTATTACAAAATACATTAGAGAAAGGGAAGGAATAAGAGCAAATCCCTCTTCTGTATTGTCCTTCAGGGACTGTCAAAATAGCAGGATGATGTCCTCACCCCTGCCTCGCCTCTCTACCTCTGCTAGTCCTTGAATTATATTTTTGTCTATATCCATTCCATGGACTTGATTCATTTCTGAGAAGATCTGAAAAGATCATTTGTACACATTTGTATGCTAATAGATTTCAGTTTGTATTGACTGCTATGTAGGTTAAATGTACACTTCAAATGCAGCTGTCCTACAACAAATCTGTACCTTCTTCTGGATCCCAATTGCATTGTGTCCATGTTCTGTCCAATACGAATTTCAAGAGAAGAGAAAATGAGTCAAAGAATAGTCTTACAAGCATTAAAACATATATATATTTATTAAATAAATATTGAATGATAAATGGCATCGACATACAATGTAATGTAAAATAGAAGAACATATTGGAGAAAGCACTAGCCAATACAGTACTGCCATACAGTAACAGTACTGCCATACAGGCCTAATATCACATTTCAAGATATCTTTGTACACAAATTGTTCAATATTTTATCAGGCTGACTTGAAAGATTATACGCAACATTTTGCTGCGTGGCAATACTGTGTTTGGACTCTGAAGGGCATTTATACAAAAGAGGTAGTCTAGACACTGTATTAATACCATTATGCATTTGAATCCCATCTACAGCTACCATCTAAGATATTAATTTCCCTCCACAAGGGGGCGGACATGTAACGTTTCCAAAATGGGATAGTATTGTACATGTAACGTTTCCAAAATGGGATAGTATTGTCCATGTAACTTTATGCCCCCTTGTGAGTTAATAGTATTGCATGCTGTAGCAGGCTATATAAAGAGGAAGACCTCCATTGACGATTCAGTTCGTTGTAACATCTCGTCTGGACAGGTCACCGTCCTTAGTTAGTTAGTTAACGTTAGCTAGTTCATTATCACAAAAGTGAGAACTTCTCTAGATTGGAAACTTACGTTAATGAGTGTAAAGCCATGTTGGCTTTATGGAAACGATATACAATATATGGGAAAGAATATAGTTTAGGGAAATAATCCAAACCTAGTTGTGCCTAGTTAGGACATAACGTTAGCTAGCTAGATAACGGTACTGTACTGTAGCTCATACAACGCCGACGTTCAAACCCGGCTTTCTAATATTTACGGTAATTAGCTATAGTAACGTTATGGAAGATATTCACAGAAAACCATCTTTGTCTTTGTTATTCATTAGTATGTTATATTATTATATATTAATTATTTAGAGACATATTCAGAGCCAAACATCAACCCAACTTAACCTTTTTAACTGTTGTCGCATCCAAACTTGTCACCATCGTTTTCAGTTGTAATTGCGAAGTTCCCGGAAGAAGTCCAGCAACAACGGAGGTTCCTCGATGAACCCACCTTCTAACAAGTTCTTTGAGGAACCGTTTGGGGCTGTTTTTCATTGACCAAGAACCCTACGGTTCTTAGGGGATCTGAGAACAACTCCAGTTGAACCCTTCATTTTTAGAGTTGTAGTCGGCTCTATTTACTCTCAGATTCAAACATGATGATTCGCATCAACGATCAAGTCAGCTGCTGCTGCTCCAATACAGTATGAGGTGAGACGGTGAACTGATGTTGAACTGGGCAGTCAGCTGCTGCTGCTCCAATACAGTATGAGGTGAGACGGTGAACTGATGTTGAACCGGGCAGTCAGCTGCTGCTGCTCCAATACAGTATGAGGTGAGACTGTGAACTGATGTTGAACCGGGCAGTCAGCTGCTGCTGCTCCAATACAGTATATATATAATATACCCCTCAATAGTGAGGGGTGTGTCATAATGATTAAGTTAATAAAAATGTATTAGTGAAACTGTTAAAAAATAGTATATGGCAAATTAAATATATTACGCTATTGTTATCATATAGAAACATCATGGAATATTGTACATCATATTAGCATCAACATACATTATTGTTTCATTCAATTTCACATAATAAGGATATTTCATATTTTCAAGTTCAGAAATCAGAACCCATCACCTGCTATGTAAAAGAGACTGAAGAAGGCACAATGGTCAATACCTACCCTAACCCCTAACCATAACCCCTAACCTTAACCATTTTAAATGTCAACTTCAATGGGCTAGGGACATCCCAAGGATGTATCTCTACCTGAAAATTGACTAGTAACAACAACTGGGACCGAAAAAGACACCCACCATGAGACCCACTAAATCTGCCCAAGAAGAGGCAAGCAAAAGAAAAACCCACAACAAACTTAAAGACAGGAACCAAAAAGGTGAATTTCAGATGTTCACTGCTTGTATTGATGAAGGAGTGGAATCGATGAAGTTCCTCTGCTGTCCCCTGGAATAGAAAGAACACGTCATCAATGTAGACTTTTACAGAGCCTGATGAGGTGCTAGAATGGATTGTTAGGGCTGACAATCACATTCTTCTCTAACAACCCCACATACAGATAGGGATAATTAGATGCTATTTTTTAAACTACAATGACCATAATGACCTGAGCGCCTACTTGTCTTTGTGTTTCTTTTACACCTGCTACGTAAAAGAGACGGAAGAATGCACAATGGTCAATGTTATCTGATATCCTTGGGACATCCCTAGCCTAAACCCTAACCTTAACCATTTTAAATGTCAACTTCAATGGGCTAGGGATGTCCCAAGGATGTATCGCTACCTGAAAATACACAATCAAAGTGATTGATAGTTGGGATTCAGCAGTCATAAAGCCTTATTTACTTTAATGAACTACTATAATAGTGATTTTGTCAGACAGCAGCTCTACACTTTATTGACTGACTGATCCATTCATCCTTCCATCCCTCCTCAGCCTTCCTCTCCTCTGAAGACCCAGTGAGGGTGGAGCTCAGTCAGAGAGCTGTTGAGGGACTGGTTAGGAAGAACACTTCTACAGCCAGAGAGGTGAGAGGTCACACATGGTTTAGATGGTAAATATTTTTGTCCCCTTAGTGGTTCATCACGTAAGCAAAAGGGAATATGTTCCATCATCTGTGTTTATTTACATTAGTGCAAATTGTCCACTGATATTGGTGTAATTTCTCACCCCTTTTCGCTGTATGAAAGTTAATTTCCCCCCAAGCACACACATTTGTTCTTTGATATTATGAAGGTAATTTGTGTCAAATGTACTTTTCCCCACTCATTCACCCCATCTCTTCACATTGCTTATTTATATTCAGTGGCCTGACTGCATCCAGACTATGTCAAAGGCCCATCCTGGTAGATCTGAACCGAATGCAGCTTGGAGTGATCAGATGACAGAAGTCACATTTAGGTGCCAGGTGTAACTGAGGCTATAGATGCTCCACATCCATTACTTTGAGTGTTTTATATAATATGACTAAATGTGTTTCTTTCTGTGTTGCAGGGGCAGTCAAGAAATGGAACAGCAAGGCCACAGAACATGACATAAGCAGAGCTGTGGGAGACCACCTCAAGCCCCTGGTAAAGCCGGGGGTGGTGTTTACCACTCCACCACGCCTTCAGCAGGCTGGAAAAGTGGGATTGATACTGATTTTCATACTAAGATGGACCAAGAGTCTGTTGATTGGTCAGTCATTGGGTTCATTTGTTGAAATCAAATCAAGCTTTATTTATACAGCACATTTCAGACATGGATGCAACACAATGGCTTCACAGGAGAAAACAATGAAAATATACAGAAATATTTAGTACACAAAAATAACAGCATAGAAAAAACAGAAGATTAACAACTGAAAGACCAATGAGCATTCTAAGGAAATGCCATTGATTAAAACACTAATTGGATGAAATATCCAACCCAAAATATAAGCTTGTTTTTTTTAGGAGTGGTTCTGATAGACACTATGGGGGTGTCCACTGAAAGTTGACTCGTAACAACAACTGGGACCTAAAAGACACCCACCATGAGACCCACTAAATCTGCCCAAGAAGAGGCAAACTAAAGAAAATCCCACACCAAACTTACAGACAGGAAGCAAACCAAAAAGGTGGAGCAACTAAAGATGTTGACTCTCCACATCTATCAAGACACCTGGAACACTGGGCCAGACACTCTTAAATAGAACCTGGACCAGCTCAGGTGAAACACCTTCCCACTAACGAGATGGACAAGCCAGCACAGGTGTAACACATACTGACTAACGAGGTGACACCAATCAGTGCATTCTACGTGCTAACGCGCTATAAGTGCTAACGAGCTATACGAGCTAAAGTCCAACCTCAAAACATACATGGAAAAACCAAAGCCTGTAACACCTTACCCCTTAAGACAAATATCCTATTTTTTGTTGGACAACTTTGCTCACCCCCAACAGAAAACTTCCATTTCACATAATCAACCACAATACTTCTACAATATAAACCTAGTGTCTGCTGGCTGTCAACATTTAAAAACAAGAAAAAACAAGTATTTCTAAATAATAATATACAATCGTATTATTTTTTAAATCCTTTTTCTTTCAATAGAATCCTAAAACCCACTCGCTTCTAGAACTCTCGTCCCCTTGGAACGAGCCCAAACAAAACGCGTCTCCAATACGGAAAAACGTGCAGTCAAAATAAATTGTGATCCATGGCAACGCACTGGCTAAACGCAAAACTTGTTGACTGCCCACCCTGGAGAAAATCAGCAACCAACTCCTGCAATATCCGTAGTAACTTTCCACCTTACTTCTCTCTCTCTTTTCAGGGTTCACTCGATAGGCATGTTGTTGGATCGGGCCCAGTCCCCAATGTCATGCATTTGGGTTAGCACATCTGAGAATGAACCCTGATATTCTAAAAGCAGGGCAACATTGTCAATATAATTGTACCGAAAAATGGTCAGCTGGTTGCATAAATAATTATGATTACTAAATGTTACATGAATTGTAAATATGAAAATCAAAACCAAATGTTCACCCCTTTGTTAATATCTATTGGCAATATTTCACTTAAGGGTGAGGCATGGAATAATAAAACATGTATCTTTTGTCAGGCTGAATGTTTGAAGAATGAGTAGTTGATTTGAGTCATGCTTCTTCAGTAGTGCAATAAAGACAATTAGCATTTGAATGTTGTCAAGAAATACTGGAGTGATGTCAGATTGTTAATAAAATTGATTATAGACCAATTTATTATACTGCTTTCATGTGTGTATATACACAAACATCTGCAACAATTAAGATATTACATGTATTTTTTTAAACAAGCAGCTTTTTCAACTTGTAGAAAACAGCTAGCTACATTTTGAAGTGCTGCATTTTGATTAAAGTGGGTCACCAACGCAGTAAGTGTAACACAGCTCTTTTTTTGTTAGTCACTTTTTGTTAAATAATACTCTTTCAATTCAGAGCCTGGATTTTCCCCTGATGCTAATATCCATATCACGCTGCAATCAATTGAACAGGGCAAAGGATAAGGTAGAACATCATTAAAATACTCCTACTACAATGTTAAAACATTCTACATTGTGACATCATTAAAATACTCCATCTACAATGTTAAAACATTCTACATTGTGACATCATTAAAATACTCCTTCTACAAAGTTAAAACATTCTACATTGTGACATCATTAAAATACTCCTACTACAATGTTAAAACATTCTACATTGTGACATTATTTCATTGATATCATGAAACAACTCCTTCATGTATTTTCTGATGTTTGATCAGAGATCTTTTACTAGAGTATCTCTTGTCACATTGATTACAGCTATGAGGTTTCTCTCCTGTGTGTGTTCTCTGGTGTCGAATCAGATGGCTTGATGTAGTAAAACTCTTCCCACATTGATCACAGCTACAAGGTTTCTCTCCTGTGTGTGTTCTCTGGTGTGTAGTCAGAGAGCTTGATGTAGTAAAACTCATCCCACATTGATCACAGCTATAAGGTTTCTCTCCTGTGTGTGTTCTCTGGTGTATAGTCAGATTCCTAGATGAAACAAAACTCTTCCCACATTGATTACAGCTATGAGGTTTCTCTCCTGTGTGTGTTCTCTGGTGTGAAGTCAGAGAGCTAGATATAGTAAAACTCTTCCCACATTGATCACAGCTATAAGGTTTCTCTCCTGTGTGTGTTCTTTGGTGTGAAGTAAGAGAGCTAGATATAGTAAAACTCTTCCCACATTGATCACAGCTATAAGGTTTCTCTCCTGTGTGTGTTCTCTGGTGTATTTTAAGTTCTGATGGAGATGTGCAACCTTTCCCACAGTCAGAGCAGCAATGAGATTTCTTCCCTGTGGTTCTCTGCTGGTGTTTCGACGTGGAGAGACTCTTCTCTGCCTCGTCAGCATCATGAGGTTGTTGAGGCTCCCCAGAGGAGAGCCTGGTCCAGGTTCCACGATAGTCACATCTCTCTCCTGTGTGAACAACAAGTCAGACAGATGGTTTAAGGCCCACAACAGCAGAAATCCACTGTAAAAGGTGATGTGTAGCCATGATGTTGTACAAACAATGACGTCTGTAATGAATGTTCATTATTTGACATTTGTCTTAAGATTGTCAAGTGAACAACAATAGTCATATAACGTGTAAGGTAACTTATTTGAAAAGTCAATACTTTATTGCATTGCTCAACATTTGTCATAATTATTTAAAGCAGTTCATTTGTATCCGCTCTCTCGTTGGACTTCGGCTGCATATTTTCCGCCATTTTCTTCAAATCTGAAAACGTTGAAGCCACGCCCATTTCCTGAAGAATTGCATTATGTGCCCTAAAGTACTGCGTGTATACATCATTTTTTGGCGAATTTAGTACGACATCCGGGAACTTTTGGCATACTAACTATATCATACTATGACCAATAAGCATACGATATATTCAATTTACTTCACAAATAGTACGTTTAGTATGAGTATTCTAACACAGCTCAGGACTCTGGGCAGCCATTTTGTTTGTTTAAAAACTAGGTTGTCCCTTTAAAAAAGCGACACAACAATCAATCAACCAACCAATCTGCAGTTCAACCAATAACAAAGCTGTAATTCCACCACTGTTTTGGTAATACGATGATGGATGGGGCTGGAGAAATGTAACTAGTCTCAAATTCATAGACAGACCTATGGATGAAAGGACTGACCATCCATGGTATCAACATTATAGTTTTAACCATGTTGAGGCTATACAGTGTTGATTTACATTGTTTCTAAACATTGGAGTAAAAAAAGCTTATTTGGGGTTCTGATGGGGTCCAACAGTTGAACTAAGCTCATGAGGCATGTGTTATATTCTTCAAGAATCAATGGCTATAAAAATATATAATATATATATATAAATACATAATTTTAATGTCAAAATATGGATGTAGCAATTGCAGATTTCTGCTTTTACACCAAGCATCAGTTCAACAACCACAGAGTTTGTGCTTCTGTTAAGACAGTACTTACATTCATCGGCAGTCTCCTCTTCTTTCACTGAAACTTCGTCATCCTCCTCTTTCACTCTGAACGCGTCTTCCTCTTCTTTAACTGAAACGTCTTTCTCTTCTTCTTTCAGGGTAACAGGCTCCTCTTCTACTTGTTTTTGTATTGTAATAGCCACCTCTTTTGCGAGAGCTTCTTTCTCCATCCAGCAGACCTTCTCTTCTTCAACAGGAACGGAGTTAAGTTTGAGACTGGAGCTATGAGGCCTGTACTGAAGTCGCTAAGCGGTATTATTCAAAGCAGTGTCAATTTATCAGCAGCACGTGATCAATGACGTCTGAAGAATCATTTCGTCGAACACCTGATTGGTTTGGTATTGGGCTCGTTCGACATTGCAGCCGACAGTGCAGGTGGCTGCTGACTGCTGACTGACTAATTTACAAATCACCTTGCATCATAAATAACTACTCATTATTATTTATAAATCAGTCAGCCAGTCACCGTTTTACCCACAACGCAGCATGGATTTGATGCTCTCGAACACGGCCAGTGGTTTAATATATGACATAAAGGCTATGCTGCTACGGCGTGTGACTTCATCTATAAAAATGTGGCTGTTCTAAATTCTGTGTCGCTCAAAGCCTTGAGTAATGAACCGATTTCTTTTGACACAATTGGCTGGAAAGAGCCAATGCGTCAGGAAGCTTTGTTTCCCCATCACTACTTTTCAGCATGTTTTCTGTGAATTAGACTATGGGAGTTTTGTAACTTTTTCCACCTTGGCTTACTGTTAGTTGGGTTCTGACTGGTCTCCGGTAGTTGGTCTCGCTGACCATAACCGTACTAGTTGGCTACGGTGGCTAATGCTAGTTTAGGGAGTTTTTCCTAGCCACCGTGCTTCTACACCTGCATTGCTTCCTGTTTGGGGTTTTAGGCTGGGTTTCTGTACAGCACTTCGAGATATTAGCTGATGTACGAAGGGCTATATAAAGTATACTTGATTGATTTGATTTAGTTGGCTAAATAGCTAACGTTGGCTGGTTGGCTAAGATAACTGCATATAGCTAATGTTAGCTGGCTGGCAAAGATAACTGCATATAGCTAATGTTAGCTGGCTGGCTAAGATAACTGCATATAGCTAACACTCTTTGATATTTGGTTAGATGGTGTTATGTATTTCCAAAACGTTGGTTTACTTTAATCACTCAAGTCATGAGTGCAAATGATTGGTTTAATTTAAAGTTATACATTTTAAGTTATTTCTGTTGTAGTATACATCATAGGGAATAGGCTGGTCCTCCATATTACTCCACACCTGACTTTGGCATTCTTCTAAATTCTGATTGGTTTAATGTAATAACTCCAAAAATAGAACTGTGAGGTGTTATTTTGCATTGGAAATGTTTTAATATTTTATTTTATTTTTTCTAAACAATACAAAACATACACATACAAACAACATCATAGAAACATTATTAACTACATCACACCTGCCCAGACCCACTAGAACACACCCCCATCTCCATTAACTACATCACACCTGCCCAGACCCACTAGAACACACCTCCATCTCCATTAACTACATCACACCTGCCCAGACCCACTAGAACACACCTCCATCTCCATTAACTACATCACACCTGCCCAGACCCACTAGAACACACCTCCTTCTCTATTAACTACATCACACCTGCCCAGACCCACTAGAACACATCTCCATTAACTACATCACACCTGCCCAGACACACTAGAACACAGCCCCATCTCCATTAACTACATCACACCTGCCCAGACCCACTAGAACACACCCCCATCTCCATTAACTACATCACACCTGCCCAGACCCACTAGAACACACCCCCATCTCCATTAACTGCAACACACCTGCCCAGACCCACTAGAACACACCTCCATCTCCATTAACTACATCACACCTGCCCAGACCCACTAGAACACACCTCCATCTACATTAACTACATCACACCTGCCCAGACCCACTAGAACACACCTCCATCTCCATTAACTACATCACACCTGCCCAGACCCACTAGAACACACCTCCATCTCCATTAACTACATCACACCTGCCCAGACCCACTAGAACACAGCCAGCGCCCGCATCAGCACCATTTTATTTCTCTCTGTCACTTTCAACTTTTAGATAATAAAGCATTTGACCTTTCTATTGAATTAACAACAGGGGATTGGTTGATTTCCAGGTTTAATTAAGTATAATATTTAAGATGATTTATGAGAAAAGTATCGTCCAACTCTGGGGTATCTCACTGCACCCTCAAATGTCATGTTTTGAAATATACAGACAGACAGATTAAAAGTAATTTTACATTGTATAACTGTACTTCTGACAGCCAACTTTCTAACGCCGCCCATAACTTTATGACATCATAACATTCCCAGAAGGATTATTGAGTCATTGTTAGTTTTACACTGAAGACATGACTCTGCCGTTGTGCTGTAGAATTTGTGAATTTTGTCTCTTGTATAATAATGGACTATCATTTGTCCCAACATCACAGGCCACAGACTTTGATGCAGTTAAAGACTTCCAACTTCCAAGACTTCCTCAGTTAAAGACTTCAACTGAGTTTTTTTAATGGTGTTTCTCCCTGTGCACCTGCCAATGTAAATCCTTTGAACGAGACAAGTTACCAGACAGGGCATATTGCTAATGTTCTTCCCATTAAAAACCTGAATGACAATTAACTTGTGGGCAGTTGTGGTGATGACGTCCTATTCGATGACGTCGTCCATCGGGATTCCCCAAAAAAGAAGACGCTCTGGATTGATCACTGGAGTCCGATGTGAAGGAGGAGGTTGATCATCAGGAGTCAGATGTGAAGGAGGAGGTTGATTATCAGGAGTCAGATGTGAAGGAGGAAGTTGATCATCAGGAGTCAGATGTGAAGGAGGAGGTTGATCATCAGTGAACCTCTAGGATTGTGGCTGGGCAGGCGTTTCCACTTTCAGCTTGGTCATATATTTTGATACAGTGAAACTATGTTATATATTTGTACCTCCTGTTTCATGAAGTGATGTCACTAAGTACTGCTCCTATATATACAATGCATTCGGAAAGCATTCAGACCCCTTCACTTTTTCCACATTTTGTTACGTTACAGCCTTATTCTAAAAAATTTTTTTTTTTAAATTCCTCATCAATCTACACAACACCCAATAATGACATCACAATACCCCATAAGACATCACCTTGCCCCATAATGACATCACAATACCCCATAATGACAAAGCAAAAACAGGTAAAAAATTAGATTTTCTTTAAAAAACAAGGACATTTCTAAGTGACCCCAAACTTTTGAATGGTAGTGTACATCTACATGATGTATTGTTACACCATGTAGGAGCAGTATAGACCTAGTCTGTTCATTATATACATCTACATGATGTATTGTTACACCATGTAGGAGCAGTATAGTCTAGTCTGGCCCAGGAGTGTGAAGGTGAACGGAAAGGCTCTGGAGCAACGAACCGCCCTTGCTGTCTCTGCCAGGCCGGTTCCCCTCTCTCCACTGGGATTCTCTGCCTCTAACCCTGTTACAGGGGCTGAGTCACTGGCTTGCTGGTGCTCTTTCATGCCGTCCCTAGGAGGGGTGCGTCACTTGAGTGGGTTGAGTTACTGACGTGATCTTCCTGTCTGGGTTGGCGCCCCCCCTTGGTTTGTGCTGTGGTGGAGACCTTTGTGGGCTATACTCGGCCTTGTCTCAGGATTTTAAGTTGGTGGTTGAGGATTTCCCTCTAGTGGTGCGGGGGCTGTGCTTTGGCAAAGTGGGTGGGGTTATATCCTTCCTATTTGGCCCTGTCCGGGGGTTTCTTCGGATGGGGCCACAGTGTCTCCTGACCGCTCCTGTCTCAGCCTCCAGTATTTATGCTGCAGTAGTTTGTGTCGGGGGGCTAGGGTCAGTTGGTTACCTGGAGTACTTCTCCTGTCTTATCCAGTGTCCTGTGTGAATTTAAGTATGCTCTCTCTAATTCTCTCGTTCTCTCTGAGAACCTGAGCCCTAGGACCATACGTCAGGACTACCGGGCATGATGACACCTTGCTGTCCCCAGTCCGCCTGGCCTTGCTGCTATTCCAGTTTCAACTGTTCTGCCTGCGGTTACGGAACCCCTACCTGTCCCAGACCTGCTGTTTTCAACTCTTAATGATCGGCTATGAAAAGCCAACAGATTTATTCCTGATTATTATTTGACCATGCTTGTCATTTATGAACATTTTGAAAATCTTGGCTCTCTCTAATTTTCTCCTTCTCTCTTTCTTTCTCTCGGAGGACCTGAGCCCTAGGACCATACGTCGGGACTACCGGCCGTGGTGACTCCTTGCTGTCCCCAGTCCGCCTGGCCTTGCTGCTATTCCAGTTTCAACTGTTCTGCCTGCGGTTATGGAACCCCTACCTGTCCCAGACCTGCTGTTTTCAACTCTTAATGATCGGCAATGAAAAGCCAACTGAGATTTATTCCTGATTATTATTTGACCATGCTTGTCATTTATGGAAATTTTGAAAATCTTGGCTCTCTCTAATTTTCTCCTTCTCTCTTTCTTTCTCTCGGAGGACCTGGGCCCTAGGACCATGCGTCGGGACTGCCGCCCGTGGTGACTCCTTGCTGTCCCCAGTCCGCCTGGCCTTGCTGCTATTCCAGTTTCAGCTGTTCTGCCTGCGGTTATGGAACCGCCACCTGTCCCAGACCTGTTGTTTTTCAACTCTTGATGATCGGCTATGAAAAGCCAACTGAAAATTATTCATGATTATTATTTGACCATGCTTGTCACTTATGAACATTTTTGAACATCTTGGCATAGTTCTGTTATAATCTCCACCCGGCACAGCCAGAAGAGGACTGGCCAACACTCATAGCCTGGTTCCTCTCTAGGTTTCTTCCTAGGTTTTGGCCTTTCTAGGGAGTTTTTCCTAGCCACCGTGCTTCTACACCTGCATTACTAGCTGTTTGGGGTTTTAGGCTGGGTGTCTGTACAGCACTTCGAGATATTAGCTGATGTACGAAGGGCTATATAAAATAAAATTGATTGATTGATTGATTGAGTATAGACCTACAGTAGCTTGCTAATTATTTAGATTTAGTTTGACTTAATGTAACTGCCTTAAATGTGCTGTAGTAAACATTTTTTATTCGCACTAATCGATCAACACATTCCTGTCTTTGTATGTCTCAATATAATAGTATTATTTAATTAAATCCATTTACAATAATCTTTGTCTGAAAATAAAATATGATCCTCAACTGCGTTTCCCCTCCAGTCAGCAGACGGCGATGTGCGTCTTTCAGGCGACGCTGCCAGCGTGACGTATAATCTAGGGGACGGTTCTTCATAAACAGCTCTTCAACCACCTCGGTAGCTTGCTAGCCAACATAGCCGAAAGATTCAAGCTATTTATACGATTTCGGTGTATATTAGCTACTGTGTTTTCGACACACTTAGGTCGTATCTACTTGTTAACCTATTTAATATAATATTACGTTATTTTGTATTAGTCAGCTATAGTAGCTGGCTGGTTAAGTTAGCATTAGCCTAGTCGCTAATGATAGCTAGCTAGCTAGCTAACATCCCCGAACATGAGCTCACTAAACATCCCCCCTCCTGTTAAAGAAGAGGAGATCTGCTCGACGGAGAAAGAAGCTCTGGGGCTGAACATTGTCGTGAAAGAGGAGAAGGAAGAGGAGGCTGTTACAGTAAAACAAGAAGTAGAGGTTGAGGCTGTTACCGTGAAAGAAGAAGAGAAAGACGTTTCAGTGAAAGAAGAGGAAGACGCGTTCAGAGTGAAAGAGGAGGAGGTTGTTACAGTAAAAGAAGAGGAAGAGAAAGAGGAGGATAATACTGTCACATTGGAGGAAGAAGAGGAGGAGGGTGTTACAGTAAAAGAAGAGGAGGAAGGGAAAGAGGATAATGCAGTTTTTGGAGTGAAGAAGGAAGGGGAGAATACTGTCACATTGAAAGATGAAGAGGAGGAGATAGGAGATCTGATTAACACCAGTAAGTACCGCCTTAAATTTGTTTTTAACTTTGGATATTTGGAGTTGGCTCGTCAATACCTCTTCAACGGAGGGCCCAGGATGATGACTGATATGTCTAGAATCAGACGACGTAGAGAGCAAGCTACCCCTTGTTTTCTCCGTTCCG